>NC_041399.2:207820925-207859304 GCF_900747795.2 Erpetoichthys calabaricus | reverse complement strand
TATATATATATAAACACATTATATAATAATATATATATATATATAAACACATTTATATATATATATATATATATAAACACATTAATATATATATATATATATATATAAACACATTATATATATATATATATATATATAAACACATTATATATATATATAATACTATATATATATATATAAACACAATCTATATATATATATAAACACAATATATATATATATATATATAATATATATAATATATATATATATAAAAATACTTTTTAAAAACCACGTCTACATTAAGTTAAAAGGTGTACTAAAAAGTCAAAAATAAGCCTTTCATACATCACTTGTAAAATAAAAGGTGGGTGCTTTTGCTAAGATTTTAAGAAGTGTTTTTTTGAATGTTGATTGATAAAAGCGCCCACCTTTTGTTTTACAAGTGATGGTATGAGAGACTTATTTTTTTACTTTTTAGAACACATTTTAACAATATAAGCGTGGTTTTTAAAAAGTATTTATATTTTTATATATATATATATATATATATATATATATATAATATATATTTTCAACTTTTTAGTCTTGGGTTTGTTTTAGTATATAATTTTATAATCAATATTTTAAAACTTCCTTGAATATTTCTATCCGTTACTAGCGCCATCTATTGGTGAAATCTTTAACTATTCTTCATATGAAAATTTCATTTCTTAATTAACATGGATTAATTGATCAATTAGTGAAACCGATTATTGATTCATGTGTTGTCATCGGAAGTGAGTAAGTGTGCAAAATTTCAAGTCATTTGGACAATAGGAAGTGGGTTAAATACAGATTACAAGATTTGTACCAGACAACAAACAGATGAAGTTAAAGTTAAGTGTGGTAATAATAAAAAGTAACAAGCCAGAAACACAGCTGTAAGGAACACACACAGATACAGAGAAATCCTGAGAAAGGCACATTTTGTTCAAGTGCTGCTTACAAACTCAGGACTTAAAATATACATGTAATAATACTGACACTTTACCATATTCAGGGTCGGCAGCAACTCAACATGTATTAGGAGAGGAAATGACCAATCAGATACTACATACATTCTATGTATTAAGTTACTATTGCATAGTATGTGTTATTCACATTGCACCTTGCATCATGTCTCAACATATGTATTGATTTAGAGGTAGCTCCTCTCCACACTTGGATTTTGCCATCACTCTGATGCAGGTTAGAGCTATTTTCCAGAATTCTGCAGGTGGTTTTAAGGGCTTTTTCACAAAACTGTAATCTGGCTGTCCTGTTTTTGTGGTTTTCATCTTGTAGTGTCCCCTCTGTGTTTCTGTTCATGAAGTCTTCCGCTGATAGTTGTCTCTGACACGTCCACATCAGCCCCCTGAAGACTGTTTCTGATCTGTCAGAATGATGTTTGGGGTGTTTCTTGACCACACTGAGGATTCTTATGTCATCAGCAGTGGAGGTCTTCCTTGGCCTAGCAGTCCCTTTGTGATTCCCAAGCTCACCAGTATGTTTTTTCTTCTTCTTGATATTCTAGACCAGGGATTGCGAACTCCAGGCCTGGAGTGCCGCAGTGGCTACAGGTTTTCATTCTAACCCTTTTCCTAATCCAGTGTCCAGTTTTCACTGCTAATTAATGTTTTTCCCATCACTTTAATAGCCCTGCTTGAAGAGTTCAGTCTTCTGAATTGATTCCTGTTTTCATTAAATGACAGCCAAGCAGAAATTAAATGTGAAACGAGCTAACCGATGACCAGCTAAACTAGGGCTTCAAACTCCAACCAATTTCACTCCAATCACTTTCTTAATGAAGTCAATTCTTGCTGTTAATTAAACCCGTTATTTAATTCCACAGCTTGTTGCTGCTCTCATTCTGCCACAGCACACATTTCGAACACTGTTGTTTTTCTGTTCTTTCTAAGAGCACCGTCAAAATGTTTTGGTGACCTTACCAAGATCATCACCTCTCTTTAATTTCAGATATTGTGTAATGGGCACAGGGGAGCTGGTCATTTGGTGGCTTGTTTTGTGTCTCATTATTGTTTGGCTGCTAATTGAAGAAAAAGAAACAACTATGGGGCCCGAGTCAAGTTAATTTAAAGAAGTAATCAGCAGCAAAAACTGGTCACTAATTAAGAAGATGGTAAGAATGAAAACATGCAGCCACTGCGGCACTCGAGGCCTGGAGTTCGCCACCCCTGTTCTAGACAGTTGATTTCAGTCATCCTAAGGTTTTATCAAAGTTTCTAATGGTTGTATTTTTGTTTTTCAGCTTCATAATGGCTACTGTGACTTTGGTTGGCACAGCTCGTCCTCATATTGGTAACAATGGTATCTACAGACTTTAAAGGGTAGAAGCAAGCTGAGGTATCTTATGAAGCCATGAAACACACCTGTGACACAAATTGCCCCAAACATTAGGGTGACCTGAAAGTGTTATCATTTCTACATGGTGTGACCAGTATGCAAATCCCCTTAAATCAAAGTCTGCAATGTACACTTTTATGACATCTGAATTGTTTGATTTGTGATTTTAAACTGTGGATGCAGAGGGGGAAAAAAAAAAATCAAGGAAAAATGTGTCTTTGTCCCAAACTTTATGGAGGGGTGCTATAATTCTTGACGGCTAAAACTCTCTTGCAAAAAAAATTGGGAACCCCACGACAATAAGAAATCCTAGATGGATCTACTGCTACTTTGCTAATTCAACCCCACCAAAGTGTCCTGGTTCAAGTTCCCCCACTTCTAAGCTTATTTCCTTAGTGTAAATGTCACACACTGTACTCACAACTTTTATACCTTCCGGATCTCATTTCAATCCCAAGTGTTCCACAGTTCCAGATGATACAACTGAATTTCTATAAGTTAGCTGTAGTAGTGCGTCAACAGTATATAGAAAGGAGTATCTGAATGACTGGTTGCAACAGCAGGCATGTCAAGTATCTGCCCAACTTTCTAATTAAAAAAAAAAAAAACTAACACGCATGAATGTATTTTTCTTTTGTTTACAAGAATTTACTACAGCAAACACTCTTTAGGCATGTGTGAATATTTGCCAACCCAAACATACAGTAGGCAAAGCATCTGCACTGCCCTGCAGCTTGGGAATGTTTAAATGCACAGCTCGGCAGTACTGAAAGGCTATTGCTGAATCATACCTCAGAAAAGGCAAGGAGAGAGTTTAGCTTCACAAGCAATCAACTTGTTTACTGCTCAGCAAAAAAGGGAAAAAAAATAACACCACATAATAAGCCAATTAATTAGCTGAATGAATAATTTAAGTGGAATGCTTCGGCTGATACCATATACTGGCCAAGTTAGGCATTTAATTCACTTAGCATTCTACTCTGTCAAGGCTTGCAGTCAGGATCAAGAGATTTCTGTGTCAGCCTGAAGCCTTTGGCAGTCCCTTCACCTACCACTATCAGGGCCACATCTTCATGAAAGGTTGGTTGTGTGTTGCTTCAATTCATTACTGGGGCCTGACACTACCCTTTTGACAAAAAGCTCAGTCTGACAACACAAAAAGTGTTTCTTTGTAAGCATTACAGCCCTTGTATCCCGTTAGGCGGCATCAGATGTTTCAGAATCCAAGGAAGTGAGAGGCGATGTAAACAGTCCACACTATCACATACAAAATGCATCAAGAGAATCTGGGTCAGGAGTAGGAGGCATCAGTTCTCTCGGCATGTTAAACCACAGCTTTCATGGATTCTTGGTAGGCTGGTGGGTTGCTGGCAATATAAAAAAAAACGGGTAAAACTAGAATATCAAACATTCTTATTCTTAGCTGCATAAAAGATTTTCATTTCAAAGTGGACTTAACAATCGGCTCTTCGTGTTGGACCGATGACCACCCTGGTCTTTAAGTATAATAATTAAATTACTACCATGTTTAGACATTGGTGAGCATATTAACATGTGATTCTCAAAGACTTTTTTGATCCAATATTCAGGTTGGCCAGGCTGCATCTGTAGCCAAGCAGAACCAACCCTAGACAGGGTGCCAAGTCCATCAGTGAGGCCACCCAGGCATATCCTACCACAAAAAACCCATAAGGACACAGCAAAAATATATGAAAACTCCACAATGGCAGCAACTGAATGTAGGATTCATACCCAGGATGTGGGATCTGTAAGTGGCTGCAGTGCCAACCACTGCGCATTCATGATGCGCTGCTTAACAAATTGCTTTTCTTTTATTAGTAGCTTTACATCATTACAGATTGCTGATGCCTTTTTTGCAAGGTGACGTGCAAGATCAGGATGTGTTAAAATTGTTATTATTTTCCATACTGCTGGAACAGAAGTTGATTTAAGAGAGCTAAACTGTGGTGGGGTATGTCAGATTTGCCCATCACCAGTCGCTTATCCTGATGTAGCACCGTGTCAAATTACAAGACTGAAAATCACAGCCCATGTCACATTTAACCAATCAAGTGCTAATCTTCCAGTGGAGGCGGGCTTGCCCCCTTTGTCTTGACAGCCAATAACATGTTGCCTGAAGGAGTGGCACTTCAAAAAAGGGTTAACAGTTGCAACAACTTGAGCAGCAACCTCTGCCCTTTATTTCTTTTTTCCATTCTGTTAGGGTACATAAAACATGAGACATCAGACAGACGAGCTTCTCTTCTGTTCTACGAGGTTCAAATCATGCATGTGTCTTACTCATCAATGCTACATTCTGTGCATTGTACTGTCAACTGAATGCTCATTGGTTCATTTGGTTGTCCTGCGTACAAAGCCTGCCCGCAGCCACCACACCCCCCAACTAGCAAGAAAATCAAACCCGTTTCATTTTATTCTAGAGTCTAGACAGTCGCAGATGACTTGGTCTCAGTCATTAGGTATGTCATATTTTTAATGCCAATGGACACCTAAATACTGCAGCTACTTGGCAATGAAGGAGAGGAAGGTGTGTGTCTAATACATCAGGGCATTAGTAATCATTCTTTTTAATCAGAGCTCATTTTTAAAGGTACTAATTATGCATTCACCACTTGCCACATACCCTAATTGAGGAGACAGAAAGAAAGATATTAAAAAAAAAAAAAACTTTAAATAATTGAATAGTCTGGTTAAAAGGCTTACCGTATATACTCGAGTATCAGCCAACCCGAATATAAGCCGAGGTACCTAATTTTACCTACAAAAAACTTATTGACTCGAGTATAAAACTAGGGTGGAAATGCAGCAGTTACTAGTAAGTGTCAATAATCTAAAAAATAACAATAAAATTACCATACATTAATTGAGGCATCATAGGTTAAATGTTTGAGTATTAATTTTAAAGCAAAACAGTAAACTAGCTCTGTAAGTGGAGAAGAGGGTCAACAAAAACAATATGGTATCTCTCTCCCTCGCTCGTGTGTGTGTGTGTGTGTGTGTGTGTGTGTGTGTGTGTGTGTGTCTCTCTCTCTCTCTCCCACTCTCACTTGCTGCACAGGGAGAGACTGAACACGTGAGGAAATCATCAGCGCGCACAAACCGAAAGGGAAACTGGCTTGTTCGTATACCGGGGGGCAGCGGGACCTGACTCGAATATAAGCCGAGGGTGACGTTTTTCAGCACATTTTGAGTGCTGAAAAACTCTGCTTATATTAGAGTATATACAGTATTTCGTTATTTAAACTTCCTCAGTATGAAATTAAATCTTTGAGAAAACCAGTGTTTCTATGGTGTCAGGATAGAAATCAAGGTTAAGGGGTTGCAAAATGGAAGAGTAGACAGGATACTAAAGGACAAATAAATGGCACTTTGAGCCAAAGAAAATGGCCTCACTGAGACCAGCCACTGAGTAAGGGGAAAAAAGAATGTAGGCATAAAGTAGGATTCTTGTAAATTTGGAGGGCAGCTGTGGCAACTTGTCAGTTTAAGATATGGCGACATTGGGTTACCACTGAGGGGTGGCAAAAGAAAACTAAAATACATGAAAGTGAAAAGAAGTGCAGAAAGTGAAGAACACATGGTGAGTAATTTAGAAACTAGTTTTACTGAAATCATTATCTTACTATTACCCTAAGTTCTTGTCTATAAGCCGGACTCATGTATTAGCCGGAGACCAAAAATCATACTAATTTTTAAAATAAAATCGTATCATAGATAAGCCGGACTCATGGATAAGCCGAACGTACTATACCTATAACTAATAGAAGGGAGGGGGAGGTCAGTGGTCTCACTCGCGCCCATTTAATTTCTTTAAGGGGGGGAGAGAGTGTGAGATATTGCCATCTCTCTCACTCCCCGCATGGCGCGGTTGGAGCGGCCGGATCGCGTTCTTTCTGCTCTGGGCGTCGCCGAGTCAACACGAGCGCGTAGCGGTCATTTAAATTGTGATTTTATATGTAAGCATATTTAAATATATATCGTGGATTTCTGCGGACAATGGGTCTTTTAATTTCTGGTACATGCTTCCTCAGTTGGTTTGCCCAGTTTGATTTCATACAAGGGACGCTATTGGCAGATGGCTGAGAAGCTACCCGGCTTACTGTTCTCTCTCTCTTGCGCTGACTATCTGTGATCCTGACGTATGGGGATTGAGCAGGGGGGCTGTTTGCACACCTAGACGATACGGACCCTCGTCTAAAAATGCTGAAAGATTATCTTCACATTGCTATCTTTTGTAAAGCTGATTCCTGAAAAGACATGCTGCACAGTGCTTCGCATACTTAAAAGCTCGAAGGGCACGTATTGATTTTTGACTGAAAAACAAACTCTCCCTCTCTCTCTCTTTGTCTGCTCCTGACGGAGGGGGGTGTGAGCTGCCGCCTTCAACAGCTTTGTGCCGCGGGTGCTTCGCATACTTAAAAGCCAAACAGACATATTGATTTGTTTGCTTCACTCCTTTGAAGAGGAAGATATGTTTGCATTCTTTTAATTGTGAGACGGAACTGTCATCTCTGTCTTGTCATGGAGCACAGTTTAAACTTTTGAAAAAGAGACAAATGTTTGTTTGCAGTGTTTGAATAACGTTCCTGTCTCTCTACAACCTCCTGTGTTTCTGCGCAAATCTGTGACCCAAGCATGACAATATAAAAATAACCATATAAACATATGGTTTCTACTTTGCGGATATTCTTATTTCGCGGGTGGCTCTGGAACGCAACCCCCGCGATGGATGTATAAGCCGGACTTATGTATAAGCCGATATTCTATTTTTTCATTTTCACAACTTTTTTCCTTAGATAAGCCGCGGCTTATTGACAAGAACTTAGGGTACTTCTTATTTCAAGTGGTGGCTCTGTGGATAGGGATCTGTGCCAGAAATCAGGTTTCCGGTTTGAATCCCGTAAATGCCAGAAGTGATTCCACTCCACTGGGCCCTTGAGTAAGGCCATTAATGTGTAATTGATCCATCCTGGGTATGAGTTAACTTGTCCGCAGTCCTGCAAGCAGGTCCTCCAAACTTGCAAGGAAAACTCAGGGGTTGGTGGCAGGGCTGTTTAAAAAAAAAAAAATGTGAACAAGTGTGGTGCTGAGGTGTCGCCCGTTGCACGGCTGCACTCCTTTCCTAATTTAGGATCCTGAGGTGGTTCGTCATGTGGTGGGGCCGGCATAGCGCTGTATCAGTGCATGCTCCCAACCCCTCTCTCATTATTTGGCTGACACCTTTATCCAAGGCAACTTAAAACATTTCAGAGGTACAACTGGTTCCATTTCTTTTGTTTTTTCCAGTTATAACACAGGTGCAGGTGAAGTGATTTGCTCAGGATCACACATGATGTTGGATGTCCAACTACACCACACTGCCACTTTTGACCCGACACTGTACTGGGGGGTTTCGAGGTATGGATAATGTCTTTGTGAAGGATATGAAGGAGGCTTTTTCTACTAAGTGAAACGGGAAAATACCTTGAGTCAAAGAATGGACAACAGCATTGGTGCAAGCCTTCCATCTGACACAATCTTATTTATATGTTGCTAGTTTTGCAAATAAAAATAGTTATGTTTTTTCCAATTTGCCTTTCATCGACAAATATTTTGTCATGCGGGTTTTATCTATATTACATAACGCAGACGTTCTGCACTGATGTTTACTATCTCTAACTGAGCGTCTGCTGTAATCGCCTGAGGGAAAGCTATATAACTCTAGCCTTTGACTCAGTTAGATGGCTCTCATAGCAGATAACTATTCTGTAGGGTATTTTTTTTTGGATTAACAGAAATCAGAGCAGCTTTACAAATTAGAACCAACCACACACACCCCCCACCCCCCAAAAAACTCACAGCACCACTCCATGTCCGCTTTTGAGAGCACCAGCTGCACGGTCTGTTCGGAGGACAGCATGCACACACACTTGTGCTTTTTCTTCCTGTAGTCTTTCTCCACTGACCTTATTCGCCAGGCGTCATGCGGTGCCAGAACAAGCAACAGGCAAGGACCAGGGCTTTAATGGTCTGCCAGAAACAAACAGCTTGTGGCAGAGAAAGTTCACAGTACATCAAAGCTAGCAAGAAGATGGCAAGACACCAAAGCCGTCCTAGTACTATTACCACTGCTATGAATGGAATCTACCACAAAATATAATTACTGAGCTTCACTGCGCAAGTCTCGGCATCCTCTATTAATGTCTTCCAAATTACTTTGAAGAACATTTCTAACAGCAAAACCCTAGAAGCGGGAGACAGGTAAATGGAAAAAAAAGAACAATGTGATCCTCTGATATAATATTTTCAAACTATTTGTAAAAACTTTTTTTTTGGTATAAACAAAATCAATTTTCTCACTACCATCAACAATTTAAGACATCTATTGCACAGACAAGTGGTCCTCAATTTCAGTCCTAGGGACTCCATGTGGCTGCAGGTTTTGGTTACATCTTAGCTTAATTAAGCAAGCTGTACTTTTGGAGCCAAAGTAGAAATTACAGTTCAGTCAAATAATCAAATAACACCAGACAAAAAGATAATGAAGAATTTGCTTTCTGAACACTTTTGAGTGTACTAAATGGATTTTGGCCTCTTGATCACAGAACACACTTTAAAATTTTATATCGCATACCTTTTTATTACAATTGCAGATAGATAGATAGATAGATAGATAGATAGATAGATAGATAGATAGATAGATAGATAGATAGATAGATAGATAGATAGATAGATAGATAGATAGATAGATAGATAGATAGATAGATAGATAGATAGATAGATAGATAGATAGATAGATAGATAGATAGATAGATAGATAGATAGATAGATAGATAGATAGATAGATAGATAGATAGATAGATAGATAGATAGATAGATTAGATAGATAGATAGATAGATAGATAGATAGATAGATAGAGATACTTTACTAACAAGGGGAAAGTCACATACTCCAGCAGCAGCATACTGATACAAAAAACAATGTTAAATTAAAGAGTGATAACAATGCAGGTAAAAACAGACAATAACTTTGTACAATGTTACCCCCCCCCAGGTGAAATTGAACAGTCGCATAGCTTGGGGGAGGAATGATCTTCTCAGTCTGTCAGTGGAGCAGGACGGTGACAGCAGTCTGTCGCTGAAGCTGCTCTTCTGTCCGGAGAGGACACTGTTTAGTGGATGCAGTGGATTCTCCATGATTGACAGGAGCCTGCTGAGCGCCCGTCGCTCTGCCACAGATGTCAAGCTGCCCAGCTCCATGCCAACAATATGCATACATATTCTGACGGATGGCCGGGGCCCCTTCACCACATCTGCCAGGGGGACAAGGGTGGGAAGCCCAGTATCTCCCCCTGGACACTAGACGGCAGACTCCCTGGGTTGCAGCGGTGCCTTGAACTCCCCCAGAGCTTCATGGGGGTTGGAGTTCTGTGGAGCTCTGTGGGGTTCCGCAGGTGCCGCTGGCCCCTTTTGGTTACTGGTTTCACCTTACCTGGAAGTGCAGTCTGATGTCCAGGTAACCAATAAAATGGAGACAGCGACCACCACTCAGGGGCCAGAGTCGGGAGGAGGACTAAGCTTGTGGAGGAGTGGTGGTGGAAGAGAAAAGTGCTTTTGTGTTGTTACTGTGCTTGGGATTGTGTTGTGGCTGGAGGGATTACGGGGAAGACGTGCCCTCCAGCTGAAGAAAAATAAAAATTTATTTATTTTACACGTGCCTCCCGTGTCCAATCTGTGTCGGGTCAGACACTATATAGCGTCCCTCTTACAATATGTAGTACAACAGCTACAACAGGAACATCTGATCTAAAAGTGGTGGCACTGCTACTAGGAATGCAGCTCAGATAGACCTGTGAATGAGACAGAGCCGTGCTACGGGGTCTCATTACATTAAAGCAGCGCTTCCCGATTGGAGGTGCGGATGCGAGCAACTGTTGCTGGGGGTACCAGAATCCATCAAGGAAGAAAAATTAAAAACATTATTTGTACAAAATCTTAATTTATCTATCCATACCTAAATAATTAAATGGGCAGGCCATTTTGTATCAGTGCAATACGCTGCTTGTTAAAACAGATGACTTCCGCTCTTACGCGCACTTAGTGCTGCGTGGGTATTATATAAATTTCTTTATAAAGAACATCGTTTCATACTTGTATTTAGTGTGGTTGAGGTGTGGAAGGCTGCTCTTTCCACCCTCTTGTTAGCTGTGAATAAAGTATCCATTATTCATAAAGCTTCAATTGGTGATCTGTTTTTCTGCATTAACCTCATATTTGTTCATACTTCTTCTCAAACCAAGGGGGTGCGAAATCGGCCTCGTCCGTCACAAGGGTTGCGAGGGTAAAATGAATCGGGAAGCGCTGCATTAAAGAAAACAGACTGCTATCGGGCAAAAGTGTGGCACATAAACCACTAGTCGACCCAAAGATGTGTTTTGCCTACTAAACAAATAGAACTTGCACTTGTAAAACATTTTGTGAAAACGATGAGCAAGGTAGGTGAAAGATTTTAATATTTGAGAGCAATGTTTCTATGAATAACTGATGCCAAGATTAAGGAAGACATTAAATCAGACAGGGGGAGCTTGAAAATCTGCTAGTGGGGCCCAGAGAAAACTGCATGGAAAGCATTCAGTGATGTTGCCGAGAATATTCTAGGCAAATACAGAGTACCAAACTACAGTAACCCTCCATAATGTTTGGGACAAAGACACATTTTTCCTTTATTGATCCCTCTGTTCCAAAGTTTAAAATTACAAATTAAATAATTCAGATGTGATTAAAGGGGACATTGCAGACTTTCATTTAAGGCTATTTGCATACGTTACAAGAGTTGGCCAGCACTGATGGATTCTACTTGCCCTTATTCCGCTTTTCCATTATTGCAATGTCCTGATCAAACCTGTCACTGACTGCATCAAGATTAGCAGGTAAGAAGTCCAAGTGAGAAAGCAGAAGGTGAATCCTTAGCGAATTGTTGCATTTCCTGGTTTTGTGTACTTCAAGCTTGCTGTCAACCAACCGGATGTAAAGTGCACTCCATAATTTACGGAATAAAATACTAATTGTTGTTTGATTTACCCTTCTGCTCCACAGTTTAAAATTTCAAATCAAATTAAAGTGAACATCACAGACTTGGACACCGAAACAACAAGCCTCAGATGCAAAGTACAAATGAAAATGAGCAGCAAAGCATTTTTAGCTCAACTGAAGTAATGCAATGCATCAGCACCATTAAGTGACTAAACACACTAAATTTAATTAAAGTTAATGTCACCTCTCTCCAAATTCCTACATGACACAGTCAATCTGAAATTATATTTGTGTTCAGCTTGACGTTAATAATAAATAATAATTCTTTGCGTTTATGTAGCGCTTTTCTCACTATTCAAAGCGCTCAGCAATTGTAGGTTAAGGGCCTTGCTCAAGGGTCCAACAGAGCAGATTTACGGGGTTCGAAACCGGCAACCATCCGATTGCCAGTGGAGATCCCTAGCCTCAGAGCCACCACTCCGCCTATCACCATAATCACTTTTCAGGAAGCAAAACTGTTCATTTGCTGTGGAGTGTAAATATTAGCGGACATTTGGAGGAGACTTACAATGCAAATTATAACAGTAGTCTCACTATGAAAAAACAAACTTTACATCAACCGCAACAATCTCTGAATAGTGAGAGCTGTGAAAATTTAGCATATTTACTGAGGCTGTTGCTTTAAAACAAATCTGTATCAAAGGGTTTTTAGTAAAGTATACTAAATGTTTCTTACCAAAATATGAAAACACAACTAGTTCATTACAATTTACCAAAGTGGCAAAAGTGGTCATCTCTACTGCCTTACAATTCCAGAAGACTGGCTTCAAGTCACAGCCCAGTCACTGTGAGGCGTCTACATGGCTTTGTTACCATCTTTGAGATGTAGATCCCTACATTCTCCTCAATTCTGCTCGATATAATCCACTCTGAACTGAAAAAGTCAAAAGGTGGATTGAGAGCTGTAAATGGGTCCTAATGTGAAGTCTTAGGTGCACAACTATCTGATACAACAAGGAACTGCTTCTCTTAATGCATGATGATTCTATTCATGTAATAGAAGTTGCAACCACCTGTTGAAGACAATGGCAAGATTTCTGCTTGTAGCTACCCTGTGTTTATAAGTTGAAGACTCTGAATGGAGGCAGGACCCTTTGTCTAAATAAAATTTTATCTCTCTATTATATAAAAAAAAATCTTGGGATGAGACTTTTTAGCCTGGGACGAGATGTGACTTTTTCAAAGAGACACTTTCATGTCCCGCGAGACAAGACTTTGTGCCAAGGGATTAAACCACACCCGGGGAAGGAAATAAAAGACAAAGAGTAGACGACAAAGTAGAACATCGTAAAGAGGTTCCAAAACGTTAGCGCGATACAAATGCAGTACAGGTTAGAGATAATGAAAGTACTAAAGTTCGAATGTTTCAAAAAAACTGATAGTAAAGATCGCTTTAGTGCAAACAAACAGAAATTATTACTCAGTGAAATAACGGAAGAGCTAAAAGAGATCGAATATATTGTTCGGATTTAAACTTCCAAGTCTGAGACTTGTAGATCGTTTAATTTGTGTTGCCATCACGGAATAGTAGTGCTTCTTCCCAATGAAGAGGAGTATCTGCGAGAATTAAAATATTTGTTGTTTGGTGAAAGTAAAATCCACATACGTGAGTGGCAGAGATGCAAAGTGGCTGGCGAGTAGCGCAGACCGGGGTGGTTGGCAAACAATGCGAGCAGGAGGCAAAGCCCCCTTGTTTTCTTAAATTTCGTGGACTTGACTACACATCTGTAGAGCTATAGACGCATGACTGTACATTTTCTAATAACAGATTGAAGGCATCATACAGTAAAAGAAATGTTTCTTTATCTTTTCCTTGCAATCTATGAAACCAAAAATTTAGATGGCTGACTATGATTCCATACTAATGTGCTGGGTCAATGGCAACCACATTTGAATTTTTAAAAAGTGGCTTCCGATATCTGAAGATTATGGAGAGCTTAAGCTGGACCAGTGCAAGACAGACACCACATTCTGACACAGACCTGTTCAGTGTAACCAATCGATCAATCTCACCTGACATCTTTGCCGTTTCTCACTTCTTCCTGAAGTCCACCAGACAGCATGCAACCAGAGTTAAAGCGGTATGGGGCTACAATGCTATTTGTCATGGCAGAGTATCATATGATAAACTACACATTAATAAAACATTTGTGTGTGCCAACTCCATGTGTCACACACATGCACCTTAGGGATAGTTTAAAGGCTCTGGTGGTGGCATTTCCTTACCCATCCACAGGGTGGCGCTATAGTCTAACATCTCTTCTCTTCCTCCCTCTACAGGTGAGATGATCGACAACTTCTTCAGTTCTAACGTCACTTCTAGTGTCCATCCATCTGGACCCACCCCTTCCTGTCTGGCTGGCATTTAACCAGAAGTGTTGCAATCTTGGAAAGTCTAATCTAAAATTTGCATCCTTAGGGATGTTATTTTGATGAAAAGGTGCATTACTATTTTTGCCTTTACAATATACAGGGGTCACGGTGTTTCCCCAAATCTTTGATTTGTCCTCTTTTATACATGTTACGTGAGCCACTTCTCTCTTTGAAATACAGTGGTGTGAAAAACTATTTGCCCCCTTCCTGATTTCTTATTCTTTTGCATGTTTGTCACACAAAATGTTTCTGATCATCAAACACATTTAACCATTAGTCAAATATAACACAAGTAAACACAAAATGCAGTTTTAAAATGATGGTTTTTATTATTTAGGGAGAAAAAAAAATCCAAACCTACATGGCCCTGTGTGAAAAAGTAATTGCCCCCTTGTTAAAAAATAACCTAACTGTGGTGTATCACACCTGAGTTCAATTTCCGTAGCCACCCCCAGGCCTGATTACTGCCACACCTGTTTCAATCAAGAAATCACTTAAATAGGAGCTGCCTGACACAGAGAAGTAGACCAAAAGCACCTCAAAAGCTAGACATCATGCCAAGATCCAATGAAATTCAGGAACAAATGAGAACAGAAGTAATTGAGATCTATCAGTCTGGTAAAGGTTATAAAGCCATTTCTAAAGCTTTGGGACTCCAGCGAACCACAGTGAGAGCCATTATCCACAAATGGCAAAAACATGGAACAGTGGTGAACCTTCCCAGGAGTGGCCGGCCGACCAAAATTACCCCAAGAGCGCAGAGACGACTCATCCGAGAGGTCACAAAAGACCCCAGGACAACGTCTAAAGAACTGCAGGCCTCACTTGCCTCAATTAAGGTCAGTGTTCACGACTCCACCATAAGAAAGAGACTGGGCAAAAACGGCCTGCATGGCAGATTTCCAAGACGCAAACCACTGTTAAGCAAAAAGAACATTAGGGCTCGTCTCAATTTTGCTAAGAAACATCTCAATGATTGCCAAGACTTTTGGGAAAATACCTTGTGGACTGATGAGTCAAAAGTTGAACTTTTTGGAAGGCAAATGTCCCATTACATCTGGCGTAAAAGGAACACAGCATTTCAGAAAAAGAACATCATACCAACAGTAAAATATGGTGGTGGTAGTGTGATGGTCTGGGGTTGTTTTGCTGCTTCAGGACCTGGAAGGCTTGCTGTGATAGATGGAACCATGAATTCTACTGTCTACCAAAAAATCCTGAAGGAGAATGTCCGGCCATCTGTTCGTCAACTCAAGCTGAAGCGATCTTGAGTGCTGCAACAGGACAATGACCCAAAACACACCAGCAAATCCACCTCTGAATGGCTGAAGAAAAACAAAATGAAGACTTTGGAGTGGCCTAGTCAAAGTCCTGACCTGAATCCAATTGAGATGCTATGGCATGACCTTAAAAAGGCAGTTCATGCTAGAAAACCCTCAAATAAAGCTGAATTACAACAATTTTGCAAAGATGAGTGGGCCAAAATTCCTCCAGAGCGCTGTAAAAGACTCATTGCAAGTTATCGCAAACGCTTGATTGCAGTTATTGCTGCTAAGGGTGGCCCAACCAGTTATTAGGTTCAGGGGGCAATTACTTTTTCATACAGGGCCATGTAGGTTTGGATTTTTTTTTCTCCCTAAATAATAAAAAGCACCATTTACAAACTGCATTTTGTGTTTACTTGTGTTATATTTGACTAATGGTTAAATGTGTTTGATGATCAGAAACATTTTGTGTGACAAACATGCAAAAGAATAAGAAATCAGGAAGGGGGCAAATAGTTTTTCACACCACTGTATACTCACTATCAGAAGCATGCCAGCAGGTTAGGCTGTAAGAGCTCATTTTGATCTTATCCAAAAGCGTGACATTAAAATTCTATTCATCGACTTAACTGCTCCAAAACACCGGCTGTATTTTTGGGTTTTTTTGGAAATTTTACAAATAACTTCCTAAAACACACTTTTGAGTGTTTAGAGTGTACAATCATTCTTCAATGATTTAGGTACAAGAGTACTCCGTTGGGTTCAATGTTATTACATGACTTAGCTGACCTACTATATGTGGAGTGGTGCTGAAAAGTACAATGATTAAGCAGCCATGCAAAACATCTTTTAATTGAATATCATTAAAGTTGGCTTCAAAGCAAATCTGAGTTATGAGATACTGGTAAAAATATGCCAGCCACCACACCTCTGCTAAAGGGGAGCAAATGCTATGTGCACATAAAACACAAAGGATAAACATGTAGAAGATGAACCGGAGGGGGTCTGAACACTCCCAGATGTAAATATCTGCTAATTGCAGTACTAGAGTGCCCTCTCTCTTGCAAAACAAAGAATAAAATAAACGTCAGTCCCAAAATTAGCCTTGAATGTGATATCCCACTGGCTGGCAGGCCTGCCACAGTGTGTGTTAAACGCAGGCTCATCTTCGTACAAGTGAAAAAGACAACTCACACAAAAAGTGGGAAGATTGACAACACCGGTTTTAAAAAGATACAAAGCTTTACAATGAGATCCTTACCGATATTAACAATTTTGAACAGAGTGCTAAGTAATCCATATTACTAACCCGGATGATGGACGCAGGCACATCCGGCCATGGGCCGTAGCTGCAAAAAGACGTACTGCGCAGGCGCAAAAAGAGTCCGCGAGAGGCGGATGAGGAGCCGCGAGAGGGGGACAAATGAGGCCGCGAGAGGCGGACAAATGAGGCCGCGAGAGACGGACAAGACCACAGAAAAAAGGAGTGAGCACAAAAAAAAGACAAAAAAGGAGAAATGACGCGCAAGGAGCACCGAAAAAAGGAAAAGGCACATAAAAAAGTAGGCATAGCACGAAACACATTGCACACGAAACTAGACCCAAAAAAAAAAAAAGAGGCTCGCGCACAACAGCAAGGCACCCCCCATCCCCCCCCTACAGGCACCGGACGGGACACACACCAAGAGGGGGATTCAACAAGCCCATGGAACACAAAAAAAAGAACACAAAACCACCCCACAGACCCTACAAGCAACGGACGGGACACATACAAACAGGGGGATTCAACAAGACACAGGAACACAAAAAGAAAGAAGACGCTCGCGCAACAACAATCCTCACCCCCCCCCCCCACACACACACACATCCATAAGAAGTGACACCCAAAGCCACATATTCTAAAGTGAACGTCAACACCTTCACACTAGACAGCATAGGTGTCAGCATTGGTGGATCTCCTTACAATAAAGCACTATTAACCGTTCAACTGCAGAAAACGAAAACATATTAACAGTGACTGCGATCCTCCTTATTACTTATCCATATTTCGCATGCTGAGAAAGAAACAAGTCATGAATACACGGTCACGGGTACAAAACGAAAAGGAAAGCATAACAGGAACAAACACACAAACACAAAAGAAACAACAAAATAGACGGCTATGCAGCATAGGTGGATCTCATTACAATAAGGCACTATTAACCGTTCAACCGCAGAAAAGGCTCCATATTAACAGTAAGTGCAATACTCCTTATTACTTATCCATATTTCTAAAAGAAAAAATGTCTCGACTCCAAAAACGCAAAGCTCAACTAAAGCTTCTAACTAACGATTTACCTAAAAGTAAAAACCTTATGAACTGCATTAGATCCTACAATAGTTCATTTGCTTTTGCATCTAACGGAGTAAATATCAGGCCACCAAAAGGCAATGGCCCATACTGCTTTCCCATATGTGCACAAATACTGCATCGCATTGGAACAGTGCACCCTGAAACAAATCAACAACGCAAATATGCACAAATCTACATCCTAGATCTACATGACGCAAGCTATCAATCAAAGTGCTGCATCGCAACAGGCACGGATTCAAAACGAAACACCTCCCGTCTCAGACATACGTTAACGGCAGCGAAGGCTACAACGGGCTTCTCACACAGCACAAGCAAATCGATTACAGCTCCAAAACAACACGTCCCAAATACTACACATGCAACAACGCGCCTCTCAAACGGCACAAGCAACATATACACCAGGAAAATTCATTCGGATTAATGAATGTCATTTGCAATCATTGTCATTCAGTTCACTTCCCTGAAGAAACAGCTGGCAATACAAGTAATACATTTACACGTTGTTGTCAAAAGGGTCAAATTAGACTGCCTTCTTTACATTCATATACTGAATATCTACAAAAGCTTCTAACTAACGATGTACCTGAAAGTGAAATCTTTATCAACTGCATTAGATCCTACAAATCGGTATCCACTATGAACATTAACGGTGGCACTGCACGTGACATCCGTCTTGAAGAAATGTTAATTATTGATGAATGTACAATGGCATGAAGTCACTTACTCAACACCATTCATAAACTTCTACAAACGTTTATGAATAATAATATTCGATTTGGATGAAAGGTACTTTTATGAGGAGGAGATTTTAGACAGTGCTTAGCTATTCTTCCAGATGCCATGCACTCAGCTATTGTTCAGTGCACCTTAAAATACGCAGACAATTGGCATTGCTTTCAAAAGATACAGTTAGTAAAAAAGATACGATGTCCACAACCAAATCATAACAATTGCTTATTACAACTGAGAGATGGTACACTCACCAATACAGATGGACTTCAGCCACATATTATTACAATTCCTCAAGCCTTTATCTGCGACAACTTAGTTACAGAGAGATTTGGAACAGCAATCTCATTAGACCAAATGCCCCTTTTAACACAACACACTATATTAGGTCCAAAAAATATTAATATGCAAAACATAAATACCCAAGTCATTCCATTACTTCCTGGAGAAACACAACTCTTTCTAAGCTCTGACAAACTTGACTCTGATCACAACAATAACCATCTTCATTGACCTTACAAGTTCTGAGCTGGAATTACCTTTTACACTTAAACGGCGTGTACAAATAAATTTTCAAATAAACCTTTACACTGTGCCACACACTTTATTGTTTGCTTTCTATTTGCATCATCTACACCGTCACAGTATTCTATATCTCATTCATACATCACGCTCTTTGTCATTCATAACACCAGGGGTTGGCGAGCGAGGCGAGCAGGGGGCGGAGCCCCCTAGTTAGTCAATATACGAGAAACTGCTTATATACGTCAATATTAAACAAGACAGACAATGTCGGCAAGATGCAACATTCAGGTGTGTTTGGCGACTACGTTAGCTGATATGAAAGTTGGAGCATTTCACAGTTTTTCTTTACTCCACCAAGAGTCAGTTTACATATTTTTGTTTTTTTAAATAGTTTTTAACAATAGGTCATACTCAAAACTCATAGTGATAACAATACAATTCCAAGTGTTGATGGACTCCATTAGGTGAACACTTTTTAAAAGCACTTTACAATGGAGTTCAAAACGGAGCACAAAGAGGCTTATGAGGGCTCAATGGCTTTTAAACACAGCAGACTGCAATTCAAGTGATGTGACAATGTCATCGACTGATGTGTGCTAGTGGTGGAGGGGTCTGTGACTAATTGTTGTTCAATTTTCACAAACATAACATTTTTGAAAGAATGCCCAATAGATAGGGCCGGATTTTCCTATAGGCTAACTAGGCTTCAGCCTAGGGCCTCAAGATCAAGAGGGGCCTACATTCAAATTGTTAGCAAAATTTTATTATCTCTCATGTAATTTACAAACTTAAAAATGGAAGGTGAAAGGGCCTCATAAGTGGAATAGCCTAGGGCCTCTTTTCATATAAATCCGGCCCAGCCAATAGAGTTGTGTTCAATAATTAATATAAAATCAGTGTCAATATTTAACTGTGAAAGGAGAAAAGGAACTGAAAGAATCTTCCCATAGTAGTTAATTTGTAAAATCTTATATTTAAACGTCTATGCGTGGAAGTGTGTTGGTCTGTCCGGCCCGGAAGTGAGAGGTGGAGTCGGGCTAAGGGCTCCATCTCCGAGGATATGCAAGCGAGTCCAGCACGAAGACAAAACGAAACATCTGAAGAGAGTGTCACTCGCTTAGCCGCTAATTCAGAAGCGAGGCAAGCACATCTGCAAAATGAGATCCCTTTTACTTTTCCTCCCGCCGCTAATACACAAGTGAGGTGAGCACGTCGGCAAAACGAAACCTTCAAAGAAAGAAAGTCGCTTAGCTGCTAATGCATAAACGATGCAAGCATGTCAGCAAAACGAAACCTCCTAGGAGAGAGACGCCCAGAGTAGTTCCTTTTAAATATCTGACATCTCCACATTTCAATTTTTTTTTTTCCCCCGACGATTTCAATAGTTTCTAGGACCCCATGCTATTTACAGCACAGGCTTCCACAGCTAGTTATATAAATAAGTAAAAACTTCTAAAGGAACTGATTTTTTTGTATGAAAGGAGTACCAATGGTATACGATGGACAAGAATATCAGGGTCTTGCTGTGATTGTTTGTGTATATCTGCAACTAAAAGATCAGAAGCAGGGCATCCGAGATCAGGGTCTTAAGCCACTGACACCCCAACTCCAACCCCGGACACCACTATCCATTTTTAAACCCATCTCTAGGTTTCTATCAGTTAGGGCAGTTATGTCTTTTGCATGTTATTAATTAGTTCAAATGCTGTTTAGCTGCAGATTGAGAACTTGGGTTCTTTACAGTAATAATCTGTAGATAATATTGATCAATTAACTCAGTCTTATATATACTTATATAATTATTTTCCTGTTCCATTTATTTCCGGAGAAGTGACTTTTTTTTGTCCCCTATTTGTTAACTTACATAGAGTGAGCGGTTTGTGTCCACATTTGTGTGAGTGAGTGAGTGAGTGAGTGAGTGAGTGAGTGAGTGAGTGAGTGAGTGAGTGAGTGAGTGAGTGAGTGAGTGAGTGAGTGAGTGAGTGAGTGAGTGAGTGAGTGAGTGAGTGAGTGAGTGAGTGAGTGAGTGAGTGAGTGTGCTTGCTCTTCCCAATCGGCTGTCAGATAAGTAAAAGATGACTATATGCAAACAGTGACATCAGCTGAGCATCAAGCAAACCACAGATGGAGATGAGATGACAAAGAACACCATAATCGGAAGAGGAGGATGAAGAACAGCAGCACCCTCTGCTGAGCAGCAATTGTGGGATACAAAATGCCAGAATGACAAAGACTGAGAAATGTGTGAGGCCAGAGGTCCACGTGCTTCACTAGCATTTTAAATTTCAAGCAAAATGAAAGAACACTATTGAAAAGGGCTACCAAAAAGGGAAGAGGCTTCAAGATATGGGAATTCAGTTTTTCACTAAACATTGTATAACATTTCAGAATAGTTAAATAGGAAATCAATTTGCCTCATGTTATTGTCTCAATAATAGCAAATGACCAAAATATATAGTGCATTTTCTATTTACAACCCAGAACAAACACTGTGCAATGGACGGAATGAAATATACTATATGACAAATTGATTGATTGGTGAATAAATGCACTATAAAATAGATATGTAAGGCACTATAGACAGAGACAAACCGACAGACAGGAAAACTGCTGCAGAAGATGGCAATGAAAGGCGATATGCATGATAAACAGGCAGGCAGGCAGACTGAAATGAAAAGAGCTAAATAGACTCAAATATCAAAGAAAAATATTAAAAAGACATATGAAAAGGACTGGAATAACTACAAAAACAGATAGATAGATAGATAGATAGATAGATAGATAGATAGATAGATAGATAGATAGATAGATAGATAGATAGATAGAGTGGTGTGAAAAACTATTTGCCCCCTTCCTGATTTCTTATTCTTTTGCATGTTTGTCACACAAAATGTTTCTGATCATCAAACACATTTAACCATTAGTCAAATATAACACAAGTAAACACAAAATGCAGTTTTTAAATGATGGTGTTTATTATTTAGGGAGAAAAAAAATCCAAACCTACATGGCCCTGTGTGAAAAAGTAATTGCCCCCTTGTTAAAAAATAACCTAACTGTGGTGTATCACACCTGAGTTCAATTTCCGTAGCCACCCCCAGGCCTGATTACTGCCACACCTGTTTCAATCAAGAAATCACTTAAATAGGAGCTGCCTGACACAGAGAAGTAGACCAAAAGCACCTCAAAAGCTAGACATCATGCCAAGATCCAAAGAAATTCAGGAACAAATGAGAACAGAAGTAATTGAGATCTATCAGTCTGGTAAAGGTTATAAAGCCATTTCTAAAGCTTTGGGACTCCAGCGAACCACAGTGAGAGCCATTATCCACAAATGGCAAAAACATGGAACCTTCCCAGGAGTGGCCGGCCGACCAAAATTACTCCAAGAGCGCAGAGACGACTCATCCGAGAGGTCACAAAAGACCCCAGGACAACGTCTAAAGAACTGCAGGCCTCACTTGCCTCAATTAAGGTCAGTGTTCACGACTCCACCATAAGAAAGAGACTGGGCAAAAACGGCCTGCATGGCAGATTTCCAAGACGCAAACCACTGTTAAGCAAAAAGAACATTAGGGCTCGTCTCAATTTTGCTAAGAAACATCTCAATGATTGCCAAGACTTTTGGGAAAATACCTTGTGGACTGATGAGTCAAAAGTTGAACTTTTTGGAAGGCAAATGTCCCGTTACATCTGGCGTAAAAGGAACACAGCATTTCAGAAAAAGAACATCATACCAACAGTAAAATATGGTGGTGGTAGTGTGATGGTCTGGGGTTGTTTTGCTGCTTCAGGACCTGGAAGGCTTGCTGTGATAGATGGAACCATGAATTCTACTATCTACCAAAAAATCCTGAAGGAGAATGTCCGGCCATCTGTTCGTCAACTCAAGCTGAAGCGATCTTGGGTGCTGCAACAGGACAATGACCCAAAACACACCAGCAAATCCACCTCTGAATGGCTGAAGAAAAACAAAATGAAGACTTTGGAGTGGCCTAGTCAAAGTCCTGACCTGAATCCAATTGAGATGCTATGGCATGACCTTAAAAAGGCGGTTCATGCTAGAAAACCCTCAAATAAAGCTGAATTACAACAATTTTGCAAAGATGAGTGGGCCAAAATTCCTCCAGAGCGCTGTAAAAGACTCATTGCAAGTTATCGCAAACGCTTGATTGCAGTTATTGCTGCTAAGGGTGGCCCAACCAGTTATTAGGTTCAGGGGGCAATTACTTTTTCACACAGGGCCATGTAGGTTTGGATTTTTTTTTCTCCCTAAATAATAAACACCACCATTTACAAACTGCATTTTGTGTTTACTTGTGTTATATTTGACTAATGGTTAAATGTGTTTGATGATCAGAAACATTTTGTGTGACAAACATGCAAAAGAATAAGAAATCAGGAAGGGGGCAAATAGTTTTTCACACCACTGTAGATAGATAGAGACAGACAAGCATATGGATCTTCAGTATGGTCAACATTTAGATGTGTATGAAAGGAATATGATTAGTAAGACAAATGAAAATGATTATATAATGTATGGGCAGACAGACAGATAGACAGAGGGACAGTATTTAGTTAGATACGTGACTTTTGGAATGTGACACTATTGCCACCAGTACTGAAGAGCCAAGAGAAGCAGTTACTGCTGAAATTCACAAGTATATTTTTGTGAAGGTGTTGACAGTAAAATTATAACTACATGTAATCTTCACTATGCTAGCTTATCTGTGCCACTGTGCACTGGCTCTCAGATATATCTGACCACACTGGCAAGTCTAACACTGTGTTTGGTTTATACTGAGAGGCAGGCACCAATAAAATGATTTCAATATTTTTCATGTTAAAAGAATGGCATCTCTTTCATAGAAAGAAAAAAGCAAGGCACAAAGACTAGAATAAAGGGTGTGGAGGTAATGTGGAAACAAGCAAGCTGCTGTCTAACACGCCAAGCTTGGACTTTGAGACCCTATTTGAATAAGGTAACAGTTAATCTTGACAAAGGCCACCAGGGGGCACCAATGATAAAGAGATTCAACTGACCAAAGCTGAATGAGCAGAACGCTTCATTCTTCTGCACAAGCATCAAAGACCAACAACCTTACAACCCGCATTGCTCGACCACCCCCCCACCCCAAAACCCACCCTTTTTGCTGAGGATGTGGCACACATGCCTGCAGCAGCAATCTGAAAGGACCAACTTTTTAAGGAGGTGGAACAGAAAAACACTTATGATTTTATTCATGAAACACTCCATTTACTGATTATAGGCTGAAACAAACATTCTTCTGTTCTCTTGCAAACATGACCCTGAACTTGAAACTAGAAATAAAAAAAAAAAATAGAGGCAGCTGTGTTACGGATTTAGATTCATCTCCTCCCTTGCCCATTCTTCAGAGAGACAGCCTGAAACCCCCAGTTGGCTAGTAAGAAAATAATGCCTTGAAAAGAAGTGTTTAAATAAAATGTCACTTTACCGAAATCTTAGATGCTGACTTTCAGCTTTGAACATTTATACCGAAACACAGAAGAGCCACCCCTTAAAAATACAACAAGAGTAACAAATTATTTGCACCACTGATTTTTGACTGGCATATTCATGGAGTTTTTCTTTTTTTATTTTCACATTGCAAATTTCAAACTAGCAATATAAAACGAAACACAGACCTAGACATTGAAGTCTTCAATGGACAGTTCAGTCAAGTCCTCACAGGTGAGGCAGTGGTAGTGCTGCTGCTTTGCAGTAAGGAGACTGTGGAAGATTGTGGGTTCGCTTCCCGGTTCCTCCCTGTGTGGATAGCGCTTTGAGTACTGAGAAAAGCGCTATATAAATGTAATGAATTATTATTATTATTAATTCTATTTCAGGGTTGTGGTGGCTAAAGGTTATGTCATCAGGATTGGGCAAAAGGCTGAAAACAGGCCGGGCACAGGACTCTAATCAATCACAAGTAACACTCTCACACACACCCTGACAGTCTGTAGTTGGCAATTAACATATCCTAAAGAAAACAAATTATATACTGTATATACTTTTTAAAAACCATGCTTATATTAAGTTAGAAAGTGTACTAAAAAGTAAAAAAACTAGCCTTTCATACATCACTCTCCAAATAAAAGGTGGGCGCTTTTGCTAAGATTTTAAGAAGTGTTTTTTGAATGTTGATTGATGAAAAGCACCCACGCTTTTATTTTACAAGTGATGTAGGAGAGACTTACTTTTTAGTATACTTTTTAACTTAATATAAGCGTGGTTTTTAAAAAAAGTATTTTTTATATATATATTATTTTCAACTTTTTAGTCTTGGGTTTGTTTTAGTATAATTTTGTAATCAATATTTTAACACTTCCTTTAATATTTCTATCTGTTACTAGTGCCATCTACTGGTGAAATCTTTAACTATTCTATGAAAATTTCATTTCTTAATTGAAATGGATTAATTAGTGAAACTGATTATTAATTCATGTATTGTCATCGGAAGTGAGTAAGTGTGCAAAATTTCAAGTCATTTGGACAATAGGAAGTGGGTTAAATATTGATTACAAGATTTGTACCAGACAACAAACAGGTGAAGTTAAAATAAGCGTAGTTAAAAAAAAAAAAAAAGTAAAATCTTTGTAATTAATTCCACATTTGCTTGTGCATGTTATTACAAATGTTAGGGCAAAACAGAAGTGAAAGGCAAAGATCACCACAACAGACCATCATGGATATCAGTTGACTGTGGCACTCTGATAGTATATTATAGGGCGACCAGATTTTCAAAGTACCAAACTGTGAAGCTTGTGTATAATGTATGCCCACACATAAAGCCCACCTCACCTGTTTAATACCTGCTTTATCTCATCACCTATATTAAAAGGTTTAAGGCAGTAGGGGAAACAAACATGTACTGTTACGCACCATGCTTAAAATATAAACAGATGAACGACAGTACTGCTTCTTGTTGTCTGCTTCTTAGTCATCTTGGCACTGCTGTTCAAATTTGACAGAAATTCTTCATTAAATTATCCCTGTCTGAGTTTTGACCACGGTATTATATGTGTGTTACATTGTATCGAACTGGGGTATGGCAAGGGGTTCTCCTGGTAGTTTTGTATGCACTGTTCTAAACATATTGTGAGGATGCTTGCTTTGGCAAAGCACAATTTTTATTAGATGAACACCCTGTTAAGACCAGGCCATTTAGAGATTCCTCAGTTACTTATCAGGATATATAGCCTGAAGATCCAGACTGTCCCTCTCACCTGGACATCTGGCCACCCTTGTAAATTATAGTGACGGTGAAATAGTGAGTTGTTATAATATGCAGATAATGGAGCTGTGAGCTTGGTTTAGCGTAAGGTAAATAGCACTGACTCAATACTTATTTGCTCTGTGCACAGCCGCTTGCACGCCACAGGGTACATCATTCACAAGTCCATCCATCCATCCATCCATGGGTACATCATTCACATGTAGATCACCTTTTTTCTTGCTTGCATTTTATACTTTTACAGTTTGTACGATCACTGCACTTACCTGTTACTAATAAAAGAATCAGGAGGAGAAAAGTGCGTGCCTCAGTTTCTGCACACAGTGAGCTGAATCTGCTGATAAGAGGTTTTATAGTCACACGCATGTGCACAAGCAGCCAACAGTGAAAGCAAACTCCTATCCTGCGCTTTTTCACTAACTTGTGTTAAGGACCCGTTCACCATCAGTAGCATCGATTAGAGGTGAAAAACAGGAAAATATTCAAGTTGGTGTAACCTCTCACAAGGTAAAACTGAAACAGTAAATTAATTTGTTGTTGAAGTTGCACAGAACGTTTCTCTGTTTTAAGTTACAGGAGTTTGCAGATTCACTATTTCTTTTCAATGGGAGGCTGTACCGTGTTAGCCATTATGAATGTAGAGAAAAGCCAAGCAAAATGATTACATCTTGCCTGAAGAAGGAGCCTGAGTTGCCTTGAAAGCTTGCATATTGTAATCTTTTTAGTTAGCCAATAAAAGGTGTCATTTTGCTTGGCTTTTCTCTACAATGGGAGGCTTAATTTTTTAAATATGTATAGTGTGATCAGTTCAACATATTAGAACAAAAATTGAACTGTCCTGATATATAAAATTGGTCCACATGTGAGTTGCTTCATATGGGCTTTTGCAATAGGTGCTTCATGCATTATTTGCAAAAACATCTTTTTTAAAGAAATAAATAAATAAATAAACAACACACTCACCGGCCACTTTTTCCATTTCTTTTCCATGTTCTGGTTTGAACTTGAGTAGAATCTTATTTTCATTTAAAGCCATTACAATTCTACTTACACTCACCGGCCACTTTAGAGATTTGTGTTAACAAGCAGTTAATAATCAGCCAATCACATGGCAGCAACTCAGTGCATTTCAGCCTGTAGACTTTGTCAAGACAATCTGTAGTACTAGGGTGTTGTACCGTGTTAGCCATTATGAATGCAGAGAAAAGCCAAGCAAAATGACACCTTTTATTGGCTAACTAAAAATATTACAATATGCAAGCTTTCGAGGCAACTCAGGCCCCTTCTTCAGGCAAGATGTAATGACAATCTGTTAAAGTTCAAACAGAGCAACAGAATGAAGAAAGGTGACTGAAGTGACTGAATGTGATATGGTTGTTGGTGCCAGGCAGGCTGGTCTGAGTATTTCAGAAACTGCTGACCTACTGGGATTTTCCACGCATAACCATCTCTGTGGTTTACAAAGAATGGTCTGAAAAAGGGAAAATGTCCAGTGATCAGCAGTTCTCTGGGTGAAAATACCTTGTTGATGCCAGAGAAGAATGGCAACACTGGTATGAGCTGACGGAAAGGCAACAGGAACTCAAATAAGCACTCGTTACAACTGAGGTATACAGAAAAGCATCTCTGAATGCACAACACGTCAAATCTTGAGGCAGGAGGGCTACAGCAGCATGAGACCACACCGGATGACACTCCTGTCAGCTAAGAACAGGCAACTCTGGCTACAATTCACACAGGCTCACGAAAATTGGACAACTGAAAATTGGAAAAACGCTGCCTGATTTAATAAGTCTCAATTTCTGCTGCAACCTTTGGATCGTAGGGTCAAAATATGGTGTCAAAAACATGAAAGCATGGATCCATCCTGCCATGTATCAACTGTTCAGGCTGGTTGTGGTGATGTAATAGTGTGGGGGATATTTTATTGGCACACTTTGGGCCCCCTTAGTACCAACTGAGAATCGTTTAAAAGCCACAGCCTACTTGAGTATTGTTACTGATCATGTCCATCCCTTTATGACCACAGTGTACTCATCTTCTGATGGCTACTCTCAGCAGGTTAACCCACCATGTCACAAAGCTCAGATTATCTCAAACTGGTTTCTTAAACATGACAATATGTTCACTGTACTCAAATGGCTTCCACAGTCACCAGATCTCAATCCAAATGAGCACTTTTAGGATGAGGTGGAATGGGAGTTTGCATCATGGATGTGCAGCTGAGAAATCTGCAGCAGCTATGTGATGCTTTCAAGTCAATACAAGGGGGCTTCGCTCGCCTACCCCCGGCGTTTTGAACCCGTGCCCGCTGGGTAGCCGTAGTTTCAGGCGCGCGTTGTAGGAGCTTGCGTTGTTTTGAATCCGTGCTTGCCCTGCTTCTGCGGTTTGAGACGCACGTTGTAGGCGTATATCCGTCAGTCGAGCTCGTTCGGTTTGAACCCGTGCCTGCTTTGCCTCCGCAGTTTCAGACGGTGGGTCGCGTTTGGCGTTTTGTACGATCCCAAGCAGCACACTATTCCTAACTTCACTCCGCAGTAGTGCCACGCACAATATGGCGGTGACGCCTGCGCCTTCACTACGCAGTAGTGCTACTCACAATATGGTGGCGACGCCTGCGCATTCCGTATTATGTCGGGTTTTACCATGCTGTGTCGGCGCCTTTGCCTTTCGTACTTTCCCGTGCCTTCCGACACGCGATGTAGGCGCCTGCACCTTCCGGGTCTGCCTCCGTGTGGTGTGGACGTGTAACTGTCGTTTTTTCTGCTTTTATATTCTATATCTCGCTGTGCATGTGTTTCGTGCCTAGGTTTTTTTGAAGCTGTTGCATTCCAGTTTTCATCATCTGTAACCTGCTCTCCATGTGTTTGGCCCCGTTCTTTAACCTCTTTATGACGTTTTACTTTGTTTCCTACTCTGTCTTTTATTTCTGACCTCGCTTTATCCTGCTTGCGGCATGTCAGACGGTTCGTAATCTCTCCCGTTTCGCTCTGGGGCGGGGGGGCTTTGTGTGGCGCCTGCGCACTATGTCTCCTGCGTCCACGGGCAGGTCCCTGCGTCCATATCCGGTTTACCATTCTCGGTTAGTAATATGGATTGAGCAAAATCCCTGAGGAATGTTCCCAGCACCTTGTTTAATTTTGGCCATGAAGAATTACAGCAGTTCTAAAGGCAAAAGGGGGTAAAACCCAGTACTAGCAAGGTGTACCTAATAAAGTGGCCGGTGAGTGTGTATAGTTGCGATCAAACAGGTTTGACAGTCTTGTTTCAGGCAGGCAGGCCAACAGATGGATGGACGGACAGACAGACATAACAATCGTAATGCACATCTGATAAAGGAAATACTATCAATGACAATAACACAACTTATCCCAAACCTCCTTAAACCAAATCAAGGTCGTGATGGGGTTCAGGGGCCAGAGCCCATCTTGGCCACACTGGGCACCAGCCCTAAACAACATGCCAGTCCATCAAAGGACCCACTCACATTCACACAGCCACACTGAGGCCTATTTAAAATAACCCATTAAAAATGGTCAATGAGAATAGTTGGCTAGAATTCTACTGGATTTCAAATGGCTGTGGAAGATTCACTTGGCTGGTAAAATGGTAAAGCACTCAGCTTGACATTACATTACAATTGGACACTTGCCTTAAATGAGGTATACGGGTATAAGCAATTCAGGAACTAACAAAAGACAGCAAGATTGTGGAACTGATTAACTAAACAAGAGGTGGAAACTGGGAAATAGTAAAAAAGCCTGCACCTCTTCAACAAGTCTGATACTGGGTGGGAGCATACAAAGGAAATATGTCATAGCTGATGACCCTAAGTTGGCCCATTTTGAGTGGATATGGGTGTTAAAATGCTTCCTGTGACAGACTGGCAGCCAAAGTAGTTGTTGCTGCTGCTCCTGTTGCTGGCTTTGGCCATCAGGTCCATAGATTTGGATTAAGCACAACTGAACATAACAGAAAGATGAAATACTAGACTAAAAGTTTTTACATTTTTTTTTTTTTTTAATTGGATGAGTCCACCATGACGTCTCCTTCATAAAGCTGTAATTTTCACTGTAAAATATTGTAGGCCAATATTTTATTATGTGAAAAGAAATGGATGAATCATATCTGGCTGAACAATGCATATTTTCCTTCTCCAAATATACTGCAGTTAGGCCACAAATACGTGCAAAATTATGTATCTGCAGGTCATAAACAATACAGTAATTTTTTTTTTTTTTACAATACCAATAATGGTACCAAAGTTCATCTAGTGATTGGTTCGTGCTATTGTGCCTGACATTCATATCCTAGCAGACAAATGCCTAAAAATGTAACTTTATTGAAACTACAAGCTGGGCTTCTGATTCTGTTCCAATACTTAACATATCTATAGCTAAATACACTCACTTGAAAAAAAAAAATTCTGGAGTAAATTTACTTAAAATTAACAATATTTCCCAATGCTAATAACTGGTAAGTTTCATCAGGGTTGAGTTATCATGCCCATGGACTCGCATCCCGACACATACAAACACAGTTTACTCCAGAGATGGTCAAATTGTGCTTGGGGATGTCTAAGTAAGAAAAAGGACCCCCGTCACACACAATACAATACAAATACAATACAATATAACAACACCATTTATTTATATAGCACATTTTCATACAAATAATGCAGCTCAACGTACTTTACATGATGAAGAAAGAGAAAAAAAGACAAAAACAAGAATTAAAATAAGGGAACACTAATTAACATAGAATAAAAGTAAGGTCCGATGGCCAAGGAGGACAGAAAAAAACTCCAGACAGCTGGAGAAAACAATAAAATCTGCAGGGGTTCCAAGCTACGAGACCACCAAGCCCCCTCTAGGCATTCTATCTAACATAAATGAACAATCCTCAAAGACAGCTTGGACTGGTCTAGTAACATAGAGGAACTAGAGACTCTGTTCTTTTAATATGGGTAGTGACATCCTTCACATCTTCTACAACTCTATGATGACCAGTGTGCTGGGCTGGGCTGGTAACATCACTTCAGGAGAAGCCCATCGAAAAAAGGAGCTAAAGACGAAAGCAGGCTCAGTTATGGGAGGCACTCTGGACCCCCAGGTAGTGTTAGTGGAGGAAAGAATGAAGACCAAACAGGGTGCCATTATGAACAATGCAGCAAGTTGTCTATGTGACACACCAACACTGGGGACTTTCAGGCAACAAATTATTCGGCAAAAGTGTGTCAGGAAAAGCTACGGAGGCTCCTTTATACCAACAGCAATACATTTGCTTAATGCTTTGCTGTGACTGGGACTGCAGAGTCAGAAGATTTCTTTTTAATTTTTTTTTTTCCTTTTTTAGTCATTCTGGTGTGTGTTCAGACTGTAATGTGTGTGTAGGTGTGTATATATTTATTTATCTCTCTATGTATTTAAAGAGCTTCTGTAAAAATCCAAATATAACCTTGGGGACAAATAAACTTATCTATACCACTCATGTCTATCTATCTACTTTGTACATACAAACATTATATATACATAATATAAAGCACAAGTAAACAATGTCAGTCCTGGAGAGCTGCAGTCTCTGTAGGTTTTTGTTCTAACCCAGTTAATTAGAAGCCAATCCTTACCAATAACAAATCTTATTTAGCTTTACTTCTTCTTTGTATTTTAACTCATACTTATATTAAATACTTTTTTTCCTTTCCAAGTATATCATGCAAATAATTTGAAGCCTAAAACAGACTGCTTCACTTTTTTCTTCTTGGCTTCCAAATATGTAATTAAACCAGATGACAGTCAACAATGAATACACACCGGTGTAAGTGGAGACAAGTTAGATGTTGAACTGCTCATTCCTTTGACTCACTATGAATGACCGTGACAGCCAAGTCAGAAGTTTTCTTCCTTTTTAATTTTCTTCTTTGTTCAGACCAACGCGTGTGTGTGTATATTTATTTACTTATCTACCTATTTATGTATTTATTTATTTAAAGAGCTTTTGTAAAAAGTCATTTTTCTCCCAAGGACAAAAAGTTCTATCGATCTAAACTTCCCATGTCTATCTATCCATTATATAGTGCCTATCTTTTAAATATATAGTTCGTTTCTATCTATTTTCAACATATACACATTAGATATAAATAATTTAAAGTATGGGTGTGCAATGCCAGACCTGGGGGGCTGCAGTGACTGAAGGTTTTGTATCAGCCCAATTCCCCAGTTAGACACCAGTCCTTATCAATAAGAGATCTTAACTTCATGGTTTGTTCGTGATTTAACTTTGTCATTCTCATATCATAGACGTTATCCCTTTCCAAAGATATCATCCAAGTGACCTGAAGCCTAAAATATAGAAGTAATTCTAACTCCTTCACTTTCTGTCTTCTTAGCTTATTTCTGAATATTTTATGAAATCAGACGATGATTGACAATGAATACATACAGGTGTAAATGGAGACATGTTAGTTTAGAAGTGCTGGTGTATTTGCCTCACTGTGGCCGTGACAGCCAAATCAGAAGTTTTTTCTTTTTAATTTTCTTATTTGTGCAAACCAAAGTGTGTGTGTGTGTATATTTATTTACATAAATTGGTAGATGAGTATTTACTTAATTAAGGAGCACCTGTAAAAAGCTAAATTTTCCATTGGGCACAAATAAAATTCTATCTATCTATCTCTATTATATACTGCCTTTCTTATCTATCTGTCTACCTACCAAAAATTGATGATGAATACACACAGGTGTAAATGGAGATAAGTCAGATGGAGAACAGCCAGTTCCTTTTCTCATTTGCATCTTACTGCTAACAAGTAGAAACAGAGACAGTGAATGCAGCTGTTTAAGACTAAAATATGCAATTAAGAGAGGGGTATTTTGACAAGTAAGACAACTAAAATAAAGCACTTAAATGTTTGAGCAATTGGCTTAAGCAGACCCACGTGACCCTGTAGTTAGGATATAGCGGGTTGGATAATGGATGGATGGATGTTTCAGCAGTAAGTTCTTCATTAGCAATAATTGGGTTCTCATTAAGAAACTGGGTAGGAACAAAACCTGCAGCTACTGAGGCCCCCCGGGACCATCATTGCCCACCACTTACATAAACAATACGCCATAGTGTGATATACTTAACTGAAAGTGATCCAAATGGTACAAATTTACTTATGTGGTGATCATCTGTGGCAGGTGTTTGTTTGGGCAGGGTAGCTCTTGAGCGATGGTTGCTCTTTGTGAGACATGCAGACAAAATATGCAAAATTCAAGCACATTTCAGCAAATTCTTCTAATACAGTAATATATAGTGTTACCACCACACGGTATTCACAGCAGATTTGGACTTTTTTTTTTTTTTTTTTGCTGTCAGCAAAATATCAGGTTCAACAAATGGAATGTGGTATAAAAAAAAAAAAAAAAAGCAAAGTAAAGCTGAAAACAAACTTTTGGCTGCCCTTTCCCTTTTGCACAGCTGGGCACTTTGTGTGGGTTGGGATATTTCATGTTGTTTTCTGATTAATAATGTTATTCTGAAGCTGGGCATACTAGCATTCTTTTTGGGTCCAAGTATTATGCAACAGGAAAAATTCCTTGGGCAGTCTTTTCTTGCGAATTCTCAGGCTCCAGAGAGAGAGAGAGAGAGAGAGAGTGAAACAAAGTTTCATAAAAGACTTCCCCCAGGAGCATGCAGGAACTGAAATTGTGTTCTCTCTTGGGGTCCATTTCCCCCACCACTATTGGACTATGCATGAGCATTTCAGAGATTTTTCTGCACAGTCATTTCTATGGAAGATCTAAGAATAACCTCGATTTCAACAGTTGAAGCATTCAGTTAATGCAGAGTTTGGTATTACTGGAATGAAACCAAGATACTTGCCCATTTCAACTGCAGCCTCCAACTGGTAATCATGGACTAAATTTAACAAAAAAAAAATGAATATAGACCGCTTTCAAGCAATAGTATTGCTTCACAAACAAAACCAATAAAGATCACAAAATACTGACCACATAGCAATGCTAAAACATATTAAAGGTGCCCCATATTACCAATCTATGTTTTATACTGAATCTTATTTATGTTAAAAATGTACAACACGTTGGCAATGATGCAAACACACACCCTTTTAACCCCTCTCCACTTTCTGGTATACAAACAAATGTAGGAGATTTAGGATTTTTAAAAGTGCGACGTGCAATCTTTCTCCAATGTAGAGAACCCTCGTCATCATCTGAGTTAACCTCTGTTATAGCACGTCTTTATGTGAAAACAAATGTGTCGGATTGGGGGTGGGGGCGGCGTGAACATGACTGGGAGAATAAAACTGAATTAAAAAAAAAAATTAAAAAAAACACACAAATACAAAAACATACAAATACCATAAATTTACACCGGCTGTTACAGACTCAAATCAAACGTATGTTTTTATTCTAAGATAGTGAGAATAAGAGCAGCTCACTTCTCAAAACGGACTCATCCGGGGTCAAACCCGTCAAGTTCTGATTACCAGTCAGCAATTCTTACCGCTGCGCCACCAAAGTGGTCGTACCAAGGGTGTGTCAATGTTGCACCCTAAAGTGTGTTCTTTTTCTGCAGTTATATTCTTTAATAAAAACACACTTCTTTTGTTATATCTGTACCTTCTGTGAAAGTGTTTATTTGATGTTTGGACTTCAGGCTTCACACATTATACACTTCATGTCTACATTTTGTCAATTATTACTAAAACATGAAAAATGTTTGTTTTAACTATGTGTTTACATTGATTGTTGTAGACATGGAACACACATGAAATGCATGTGTTCCAAATAACGATATATTATTTACTCTATACAACTCTAAGCAACTGACATGCAGGTAAACAGACTTGAGCTGAAAAAACTGTTGCTTGCTGCTTATCGTCACGTTTACAGGACAAAAAACGCTGACGGAGAGATGCAAAATGGGCCGGATTTACGAATTTTTTAGTAGGCTTTGGTAATTCTAGTGTTAAGAGTGAATCACCTAGTCGAGGACAGCAGTGAAAATTATGGTGAAGTGCACTTAAAACTGAAGCCAGAAAGCACTTCTTTATGCAAAGAGTTGTGGGACTCTGGAACAAAGTACTGAGTCATGGAGTAGAAGTAGAAACCTTGATAACCTTTAAGATGAATGTGGATGAGATGTTGGGACAACTTGATGGACTGGTTTGTCAAATTTCTTCTGTTTGTTATGTACTGGCACACTTCTTTCCATTGATGATGGAACTGCTGACAGCAGCTGCACAATGAATTCTGAGGTGTACAGTCACATCTTATCTGTTCAAGTTCCAGTAAATGCTTCCAAACTCATTGAAACAGGCTTCTCCTCCCATTTGTCAAATTTCTTATGCCAGGACAAAGTGGTGGCTCTGAGGATAGGGATCTACACCGGATTTTGGAAGGGTGCCGGTTCAAATCAAGTAAATGCCAGAAGTGACTCCGCTCCATTGGGCCCTTGAGTGAGGCCCTTAACCAGCAATTGCTTTGTCCTGGGTATGATGTTAACCTGAATTCAGCCCTACAAGCAGGGCCTTCCAACTTGCAGGGAAAACTTGAGGGTTGGTGGAAGGACTGGCACTCCAGCTGTTCCATTTGAACTAGTGTGGTGCTGAGATGTCACCCATTGCACAGCTACATTTCGGGTCCTAAATTGGGATGCTGATGTGTTTCGTCATGTGGTAGGTGTGACAACGCGTTCTATCAGTGCATTCTCCCAATCTCTCTCCTCCTCTTATGTCCTTAAAGAGAATGTGACTTTTTCCCAGAGTTTTGGTCCTACCATTTCAGTTTATTTCATTTTTATCATCACGTGTAAAGCATGCAATAAAATTCTTAAGACCAGCATATACTTGACGCTACGCAACTTGCATGCTTGTGGACGTTGCTGTTATGCAAGCAGTTTACTGACTATACTTGCGTGTGTACTTTATGCAAATCTGGAGGCGGCAGTGCAAGAAATATTATGGTGAGAAAACAACATCCAGTTTTGCTGTGTTGTGAGATAAAGGAAGAAAGATAAAAATTCTTTGCATTCTGAAGATGTTGCGAAAGTACAAAAAAACGACAGCAACAGTGACACAGAAGATGGTATGTGAGACCTTTAAATTTGTATCATGTAATTATACATGATTACATCTTGCCTGAAGAAGGGGCCTGAGTTGCCTCGAAAGCTTGCATATTGTAATCTTTCTAGTTAGCCAATAAAAGGTGTCATTTTGCTTGGCTTTTCTCTACATTCATAATGGCTAACACGGTACAGCACCCTAGTACTATCATGTAATTACAATGGGGAATATGAAACACTTGTATTGCCTATGCAAGAAATGGATGAAGAAAAGCACCATAAAGACATATGCATGTCAGCATTTAACTTTGATGATTTGCTTCACCGCATCGAACCACTCATCAAACATCATCACATCATAAAGATGATCATTTCTAACCTGCTCTATCAGTCCTTCCTCAAAGCGTTCAGCCATTTTGATAGTAAATAACAAGGCTGACGTCACAAACCAAAAATTGAACACACTGGCCACACAAACTTGCTAACATATCTTATTAATTTCTGACGACGTGCTCAGAGGACGAGTGAAAAGAGCACCGAGAATGCGTGGCTGCCATAATGCATGCGCGGAAGACTTCTAAGCATCAAGTATATCCCAGCCCTGACTTGTAATCCTGATTAACATACAAAAGGTCATCACTCTCCAATGCCATGATGAGCAGGTATTGCTGGTCAAACATGGAGTGGCTTGTGTTATTTCTTTAAGTGCATTTATGGCTATGATTTTTAATATGGATGGTTTTTTCAACAAAACACAACGTTAAAAATATGCAAATGTCAAAGTTCCAAATCTAAAAATACTGCAATACAAAATATCTAAAACAAACTTGCACACCTAACAGTTCTTGAGGGTTTTGAAGTATAATAGAGTGTTTCCCAACCTTTGTGGTTTCATGACCCTATTTTTTTTTTTTTCTTTTTTCCGTATGAATTTAGTTCTACTCATCATGTTCCCCCCTGTGAATTTAGTGCTAATGTTTGAGAAGTTTGGTCCCACACAATCACAAGACCGTCAGAGAGGTAAATGAATCAAGCACAGTCATCAGAGTTTGACTGGAGAGGTCATCCAGGATTATTAATTATCTACCTGCTACCAACTGAGAATCAAGCACAATCTTATCTGAGCAATGGGGCTGGGTGCTGTCTGGGGTAGGCTGTGGCCCACCTGTAACACCATTACGTTTAAGGTAAACGCAGGTCTAATGTATCAATGGTGAGGGACAGATTGGCACCCCAACCAGAATGGACACTGCTCCTTTGCCTGGCAAGGAAGCCTTCATAAACTTAGGTCAGCGAGGGAGCTGCGATGTTTCCCTTTCCTTCTGTAACCATGCCCTGGAACGGAAGGTAAGGGAAACATGGTTACAGAAGGATGGTACCTTGGGGCTGGTGTAGCAAGCAGGTACCCACACCTATCCAGTGTGTCCTTCATTGGCTGCAGGGACGCCAGACCCAGGGTACCATCCTTAGAACCTGCAGCCACTGACTGACACACTGGATAGGTGTGGGTGCCTGCCTGCTACGGACAGAATTTCCCACCTGTACTCTGGGTGGTGGCAGTATCCCATCTAGCAAGCGCCTGTATGGACACCAGCAGGGCACAATGGAAGTTGTGGTCCCATGGGGCTGCCCTGTTAGGTGTTGTGGGGTCGACAAGGGGCAGATGTTAGATATTGGCAGCACAAGGACTACTGTGGTCCTATGCTTCTCAGAGGCAATAAATTGTGCACCAGAAACATCCTCAGGCCAGGCTTTAAAAAGAGAACCCTTCACTTGACCCAGAGAGTTGAGTGAGAGGTTGGAAAACACTGGCCTGGAATGAGAGGAGGAGAAAAAGAAAAGGACTGGAAAGGAGTGAATGGTTTGCTACTATGGAAAAGAAGCCTATCAGAGGTAATGCTTGCCAATAAAAATAACCTTTGGATGAATCGGGGACGGTCCGTGTGCAGTTGTGTCTGAGGTCTCCTGGCCACACTACTTAAATTGACTGGTCTCCGTTAAGTGTTACAAATAAAGATCGTTTTTAAATATGGCTAAAATTAGCCAAAAAAAAAAAAAAGCAGTACAAGGTTTTCCTTATTTTAAAAAATGGAGAATATATAAACATACCCTAGGTACTAAAACACTCCAAGGCGTACTTGTAATCAGGGTTAGGATTGCTGGAGCCTTTTCAAGCAACATCAGGCGCAACAGGGGAACAAAGCTTGGATGGGTAACTAAAGCCACACATCAGCACAGCGCCAATTTGTAATTGCCAATCTAGCCACTTAGACAGTAGAAGAAAACGCAAAGTCCAGACAAAAAAACCAACGGGCAGCTTTGAAGGGGGCCATGCTGACGCTTGCTT
>NC_041399.2:207675925-207815925 GCF_900747795.2 Erpetoichthys calabaricus | reverse complement strand
GTTGTGAAGTGGAGGTTTAAAATACACAAGAATAACAATCCTTTAACACGAGGTTAAAACGTCAAAAGAATGCAGTCTTTAAAAAACAGATGACAATCCCCGGTGCTTCTTCTCTGTTAGTGTCTCACCTGCGGGCTCTGCAACAGGAGAGACACTCTTAATGCAGCTGACCTTCTCTACACCGTCCTGCTTCAGCTGTTTGGCTAGCCTGTTCAGCTCACTGTTCAGCTACACGCAAGCCTGCACACGCTCGCTCTCCCGCACCGACTTCCTGCTTGCTTGCTTGCCTGCCTACTGCAACCTCCGTTCTCTCTCCTCTCTTTTCTTTTACTTCTTCTCCCCCTTAACCGGCTCGCGCTTCTCTATATATGCGGGGAGGACATGGCAGCTGTAGCCCATCAGCCACAGGAACAATCATGGATGTGGGCAGTTTCCCACCTGTGCACTTAAGTGAGAAACGCAGACACCGCAGATCGCGGCTCGCAACTGCTACCACGCCCCCTCGCTAAGCCGCGAGCTATACCCACAGCCTGGCTCGTGGCTCGTTACGCGAGCCAATGCTCGCATTTAGATCTGAATTTTTCGCTCATACTTTCCTCGTATTTTGAATTTCTCGTATACAGAGGTGATCGTATCTCGAGGTTCCACTGTATATATATCTATATCTATATATATATATATATATATCTATATTATATTATATCTATATCCACACACACACACAAATAAATATCATCTCTTTGACCCTGGTCTGGATTAAACAGGTTAGAAAATGACATGACAAACATACACAAGGGGTCACCACAACCCTATTATCCCAAACCTTAAAAGAGTATTCTACTGTATAGGTTTATGTGTATATAATATCTGAAGATATAAAAATACAGTACAGTACTTGTGTTTTATATTTTTGGAAGAACCATCTTAGCAGAGACACTAGCACTTCCAGTTACAGGATTAAGGAAATCCCACAGTGCACAATAAACCTCCAAAGATTACTATGCAGAAAGCCACCAGAAGTCTTTAATTTGCCACAGGCAAAACTGTTCATGAACATTTATGCAGCAAAAGCTACATATTATACCAAACTAATGAGAGCAATGCATTTAAAAATAACTTCAATAAGGAAAATTGTGATCCTTTAAATACATGGAGCTGCAGCATTAGGCTTATAAAAATGAAAAGGGGAAAGCCTAAAATCAAAAATGCCAAGTCATTAAAAGCAATTTACAATTTAAGTCAAATTTGCCATGATGTGAATGGCTCCACACCCTAAGTGTGTTCTAAAAATGTCAAGAAGGACAGATGGTTTGTATGGCATTTTAAAGGATAAAAATCCATCAGTACTAAAATATTGATACTGCTATTAAAAATCACGGAAATAAACTTCATAAACTTGAACAATAAAAATATATTCCTTACCACCTTAAACATTTCACTTTTGTTATTTTATCAATTTATGTATGTAACCTCCCTACCCTAATATGTCAACAGAGATGGAAAATCTATGCCAGCATTAACAGGTACAAGTCACCTGGATGGCACATCTTGATCGTCTTTGGGACTGTTTGGGAAACACAACCCCCTCCTCCCCTGCCATCCCTCTCCCCTAACCCCCAACCCTACCAGGCACATCATGACTGGAAATCAAGCCTGAACACAACTCACTTTACAGTAGCAAAACCAGATATCAATGTATCACCATTGACTATTTGAAGTGTTTCTGGTCTGTTCTGTCCCTTTAGGTATGGACTAGTCAATGTCATTTAAATGACAAAAATGCACACTGACTTCAGCTAGTTGTATATGTTGTTTACTTGTTTTCCCAGAACAGCTCATTCCAAAAATCCCGACATGACATGAAATGACTGAGTTCAATTCAGTCCTCATGGCTGCAAATTAATTCCGTTCAAAACCTGGTGTCAAAGCACCAAAGATAATTGAAAACCTAAGCTGATTTTTATTTAAATTACTGATTTCTCCTTTAAAGGCAAAAAATGTCCCATTTGTGATTAACACTATGAATACAAGCATATAAATTTGTGATTGCAGACACTAGGGATTAAAAAGCACAGGTTGTAAAAATAAAAATAATAATAATATAGAAGGAAAACACATAAAAAATAAATAGTGCAGTTACTGGACACAGGGCTTAGTCACTGTCATGAGCCACACCGTTTTAAATATTTTATGGGTATTTTAAGGTACCCTTCTGCACACGTTTTTTTTTCTCCCAAGATGTAGAGTTTCATTCTAAATTTAGTCTTCTGAATAGTTGCTTGATTTTATTTTGTGGGGTATTTTGAGGTCTGCAAAATGCTGGCAGAAATGTTTAATTAGTCCGTAGTAGCCAGTGTGGCGTTCCAGGCTGCAGTCTCTTGGGGAAGCAACTTGAGTTCAAATGGCACTCAATGCCTGAACAAACTTGTAAGGCAAGTCTGCTCCATTCACTGGGCTGACCCTGGACGCACTGGAAGGTGCTGTGGAAGAGAGGGAGGATGGTGACAAAATTGGATACCATCATGAAAAATCCCCTCCAGGAGGTGCGCTCTTTGCCACAGACTCATTCCTTCATGGTGTGCTAAGAAGCAACTCTGGAGGTCTTTTCTGCCCATTCCTATGCTTCCTCCTGATGGCCCAGACTAAATTCTCATACTCTAAGTTCATTTTGCAGTTTCTGCACAACATACGTTTATTTATTTGTATGTCTATCTACTGGTTGATTGTATTGTTTTTCTTGTTACTCTGCATCTTTGTTTCACTTTAGGATTAATAGTTCATCTAATCTAATATTCTGCACCACTGTGACCACCATGTTTGGTTGTTTAAGGACAGTGCTATTTATTTTCTACTTCATTAGGTCAGCATTTGTACTGTTAGGTGTGTTTCCTCAAAGGTTGTGACATTCTGATTACAACCTGACAGGTTAAAAGGTCTTCCTTTTTAGCGATTTTTGTACAAAATAAAATCCTATTGTTGAACGTTAAGTTATTCTTATCTCTAAATTCTCCACAGCCTTTTTGGTGCTGATCTTTTGCTTGCTATCTTCCAAGCATCAATCTTTTTGCCTCTCATTTCAGTTCGGACACTTGATTTTGTGATTTTTGTTTTTTGAAGATCCTAAAGAACAGTGCGATTACTCCTTTGTTTAAATCCTGTCTGAGAACACCACCATGATTTCACAACAGGCACCATCAGCCCACGTGACATAGCAACAAGCGTCATTGCCGTCAACCATATGGCGGTGCCCGTATAAACAATGAACAAAATAGAACGACGACAGTAGAAAAATAACAGTAACTTTAAAAATTAACAACAGTGCTTAGCAGAATGACTTCTCCTCAGAATAATGGACGTTGCTTTAAGGCTGCACTGACTGAATGCATCAACTTTCACAAACGGCAGCTTGACTGGCAAAAGCAGCAGTGGGCTGCAGTGCACAAAAGGTGAACTATTATCCTTTACCCTTGAGGTACGTAGAGGACTTGTACAGGCAATACCCTCTCCAGGATGGTAACTTAAACTAATTTTTTTTATCCTGTTACAGCCAGCAAGAACAAGTGTCATACACTGCCATTTTGGATGGCAAGCAAGAATCTTGCTTCTGTTATGTACGGTTAGGTCCATAAATATTTGGACAGAGACAACTTTTTTCTAATTTTGGTTCTGTACATTACCACAATGAATTTTAAATGAAACAACTCGGATGCAGTTGAAGTGCAGACTTTCAGCTTTAATTCAGTGGGGTGAACAAAACGATTACATAAAAATGTGAGGCAACTAAAGCATTTTTTTAACACAATCCCTTCATTTCAGGGGCTCAAAAGTAATTGGACAATTGACTCTTTGGCTATTTCATGGGCAGGTGTGTGCAAGTCCGTTGTTATGTCATTATCAATTAAGCAGATACAAGGCCTGCAGTTGATTTGAGGTGTGGTGCTTGCATGTGGAAGATTTTGCTGTGAACAGACAACATGCGGTCAAAGGAGCTCTCCATGCAGGTGAAAGAAGCCATCCTTAAGCTGTGGAAACAGAAAAAACCCATCCGAGAAATTGCTACAATATTACAAGTGGCAAAATCTACAGTTTGGTACATCCTGAGCAACAAAGCAAGCACTGGTGAACTCAGCAACGCAAAAAGACCTGGACGTCCACGGAAGACAAAAGTGGTGGATGATCGCAGAATCATTTCCATGGTGAAGAGAAACCCCTTCACAACAGCCAACCAAGTGAACAACACTCTCCAGGGGGTAGGCGGGCGTATCGATATCCAAGTCTACCATAAAGAGAAGACTGCATGAAAGTAAATACAGAGGGTGCACTGCAAGGTGCAAGCCACTCATAAGCCTCAAGAATAGAAAGGCTAGATTGGACTTTGCTATAGAACATCTAAAAAAGCCAGCACAGTTCTGGAAAAGCATTCTTTGGACAGATGAAACCAAGATCAACCTCTACCAGAATGATGGCAAGAAAAAAGTATGGAGAAGGCGTAGAACAGCTCATTATCCAAAGCATACTACATCATCTGTAAAACACGGTGGAGGGACGCAGTGTGATGGCTTTGGCGTGCATGGCTGCCAGTGGCACTGGGACACTAGTGTTTATTGATGATGTGACACAGGACAGAAGCAGACAAATGAATTCTGAGGTGTTCAGAGACATACTGTCTGCTCAAATCCAGCTACAGTGCATCCAGAAAGTATTCACAGCGCATCACTTTTTCCACATTTTGTTATGTTACAGCCTTATTCCAAAATGGATTAAATTCATTTTTTTCCTAAGAATTCTACACACAACACCCCATAATGACAACGTGAAAAAAGTTTGAGGTTTTTGCAAATTTATTAAAAATAAAAAAACTGAGAAATCCCATGTACATAAGTATTCACAGCCTTTGCTCAATACTTTGTCGATGCACCTTTGGCAGCAATTACAGCCTCAAGACTTGTTGAATATGATGCCACAAGCTTGGCACACCTATCCTTGGCCAGTTTCGCCCATTCCTCTTTGCAGCACCTCTCAAGCTCCATCAGGTTGGATGGGAAACGTCGGTGCACAGCCATTTTAAGATCTCTCCAGAGATGTTCAATCGGATTCAAGTCTGGGCTCTGGCTGGGCCACTCAAGGACATTCACTGAGTTGTCCTGAAGCCACTCCTTTGATATCTTGGCTGTGTGCTTAGGGTCGTTGTCCTGCTGAAAGATGAACCGTCGCCCCAGTCTGAGGTCAAGAGCGCTCTGGAGCAGGTTTTCATCCAGGATGTCTCTGTACATTGCTGCAGTCATCTTTCCCTTTATTGTGACTAGTCTCCCAGTTCCTGCTGCTGAAAAACATCCCCACAGCATGATGCTGCTGCCACCACGCTTCACTATAGGGATGGTGCCAGGTTTCCTCCAAACGTGACGCCTGGCATTCACACCAAAGAGTTCAATCTTTGTCTCATCAGACCAGAGAATTTTCTTTCTCATGGTCTGAGAGTCCTTCAGGTGCCTTTTGGCAAACTCCAGGCGGGCTGCCATGTGCCTTTTACTAAGGAGTGACTTCCCTCTGGCCACTCTACCATACAGGCCTGATTGGTGGATTGCTGCAGAGATGGTTGACCTTCTGGAAGGTTCTCCTCTCTCCACAGAGGACCTCTGGAGCTCTGACAGAGTGACCATCGGGTTCTTGGTCACCTCCCTGACTATGGCCCTTCTCCCCAGATCACTCAGTTTAGATGGCCAGCCAGCTCTAGGAAGAGTCCTGGTGGTTTCGAACTTCTTCCACTTACGGATGATGAAGGCCACTGTGCTCATTGGGACCTTCAAAGCAGCAGAAATTTTTCTGTAACCTTCCCCAGATTTGTGCCTTGAGACAAACCTGTCTCGAAGGTCTACAGACAATTCCTTTGACTTCATGCTTGGTTTGTGCTCTGACATGAACTGTCAACTGTGGGACCTTATATAGACAGGTGTGTGCTTTTCCAAATCATGTCCAGTCAACTGAATTTACCACAGGTGGACTCCAATTAAGCTGCAGAAACATCTCAAGGATGATCAGGGGAAACAGGAGGCACCGGAGCTCAATTTTGAGGTTGATGGCAAAGGCTGTGAATACTTATGTACATGGGATTTCTCAATTTTTTTATTTTTAATAAATTTGGAAAAGCCTCAAGTAAACTTTTTTCACGTTGTCATTATGGGGTGTTGTGTGTAGAATTCTGAGGAAAAAAATGAATTGAATCCATTTTGGAATAAGGCTGTAACATAACAAAATATGGAAAAAGTGATGCGCTGTGAATACTTTACGGATGCACTGTAAGTGCAGTCAAATTGATTGGGAGGCGTTTCATGATACAGATGGACAATGACCCAAAACATACAGCTAAAGCAACCCAGGAGTTTATTAAAGCAAAGAAGTGGAAAATTCTTGAATGGCCAAGTCAGTCACCTGATCTTAACCCAACTGAGCAGGCATTTCACTTGTTGAAGACTAAACTTCAGACAGAAAGGCCCACAAACAAACAGCAACTGAAAGCCGCTGCAGTAAAGGCCTGGCAAAGCATTAAAAAGGAGGAAACCCAACATCTGGTGATGTCCAGGAGTTCAAGACTTCAGGCTGTCATTGCCAGCAAAGGGTTTTCAACCAAGTATTAGAAATGAACATTTGATTTCCAGTTATTTAATTTGTCCAATTACTTTTGAGCCCCTGAAATGAAGGGATTGTGTTAAAAAATGCTTTAGTTGCCTCACATTTTTATGTAATCGTTTTGTTCACCCCACTGAATTAAAGCTGAAAGCCTGCACTTCAACTGCATCGGCGTTGTTTCATTTAAAATTCATTGTGGTCATGAACAGAACCAAAATTAGAAAAAAGTTGTCTGTCCAAATATTTATGGACCTAACTGTATATGTTGGTCCAGACAATCATGACATTGCCCCAGACAGAGGATATTCCTTTATGAGCCAATCCTGATAATAAAATGCCCAATTTACCATGAATTCCTACTCGTAACAACTATACACTAGTTATGAGGCCCAGAAGAGTATCATGGCTACATCCAAAATATAATTTTAAGAAAAAAAGCATCAAACAACATTAAGCCATCCTCACGGCAAAGAATCGTGAAAGCTTCAGAAGCTCTATTTAATTTTGCATTCTTCATCAGGACTTGTGTAAGTCTCCCGATTGTTAATGACTGACAGTAGACATTTAGTTTCGCTGAAGCCAGATGTATAAATCAATGGAGACAACCAGAAGTGAATTTTGCTTAAAACTGGGTAGGGACAATTAGACTCCTCACTGAGTGTCACATTTCTAAACTGATCCAATGCCACATGAATACGGCTTTCAAAGTACTCCAAAGATCAGAGGTGGTCTCATTAATCTGATCCAACAGACAGCAAGATTCTGTTTACGAGTGGTAAAGGCAGAGTGGTGGCTCTGAGGCTAGGGATCTGCACTGGCAATTGGAAGGTTGCCAGTTCGAACCCTGTAAATGCCAAAAGGGACTCTGCTCTGTTGGGCCCTTGAGCAAGGCCCTTAACCTGCAATTGCTGAGCGCTTTGAGTAGAGAGAAAAGCGCTATATAAATGCAAAGAATTATTACGATGAACGGTCTACAGACAAAGTCTCCAAAAAAAATAGAAATAAAAGTGCGTGTCGTGTTCAGAGAGAACATTACGAGTTTTAAAAATAAACAAACCCTGAGGCAAGATAACCTGAAAAGCCTTTCTGCAAAATCAGATTATACATTGGCATCTGACAACATCAATGGCTGAATGGTAAACATGAATGTCACATGTGCTGTGTGTGCTCTCCGTTCTTCAGTGTAGATGTCGATGTAAGCTTCAACAAATTAGCAGTTATATTCATGAAAATATGCATTTGAATCAAATGGTGCGTCACACTCTATAACATGGACTGCTGTTAGGAGAGCTGATAAGGAAGAACTATAGAAGATGCAGATTTCAGTTTTCAAAATACCCGAATCAACAAATCTGCCCGGTGACACCAGGAGATGCACACATAAGGATGCACAACATCCACCACCTGACTCTACTCTAATGAATAACTAAAGAAATTGAACATTATAGTTGGAAATGCAATTATGCCATAGAACAATAGCCACAGTGCTATATAACATGTTATATATCCACAGACCACAATGCTCATCTAATTCTATTTGCTATTGTTATGTCATATGGTGATGCAATAGTTAAAATGACAGAAAGATATTGTATCAGACAGATACACTTCTCAAACGTGCAGAGTGCTACTGCTGTGGTGGTCTACGTGTCTGTCTGTCTGTCTGTCTGTCTCCACTGCTGCAGCGCTCATTACAACGTGCAAATTAATTATAAATGCTACCGAGCTCTTGAATGTCTAACAGCAATTTTTGCTTTTTATTTTCTCTCAGCATCATGTCTTTTGTTCAGTATCTTTTGCGCTCTCCCTAAAACCCTGGCAAAGGTTTAAAATGCACAGACTGGAGGAATTGGGGGCAGATGTTTCAGGAAGAATCCCTGTGGGCAGAGCCTTTGTAGTGCTAGGATTTCTTCACTCCACACTTTTTAACGGGTTGTCCCCAGACGTGTACCCTTGTTTGAGAATCACGTCTGGGCCCCCAATACTAGTAGTCATGCAGATAATTTTTTTTAGCGAAGCAGCCAACAGTGCATTCTTATTTAAATGTAAAACAAAAATACAAATTAAAGATTAACAGGCCTTCAGTCGCCCATTTTGGACTCCAGTCTCCACCCAATGTCACGCAAAAATAAAATGGGATGTGGACACAATTATTCATTGTACTCAAAATTCTCAATCATCACTATTCTATAATGAGAGCATAAAAAGAGCCTTACCTCTATTGCCATTCTCTTCATCCTGCTAAAAAGAGAGAGGGTGAAAAGACTTTAGTGCCACTTTCAGAAAATTATTGAAACAAAAAAAAAATCATTGATTCAACAAGAAATAACCAAACCAGCAAGTAGTATAAGTTTTATAAGTGCATTAGATCAGATGAAGCCATAGCTAGAAGAGAACATGGAAATGCAAGAAGCAAATGTAAAACAACAAAGTATAAGACAGCAACATGGTGTCATTTTTAGTGCTGTTACTTCACATCTCAGGGTTCAAATTCCAGCCAGCCTTAATAATAATAAGCCTTACATATTACATTGTAATGCCATAGCAATACCAGATACATGGGATCAAAACTGGTGAAGCTCATGGAAACAGCAATAAAAATGTATAAATAGTAATTATTCCAGTAATCCTACAGTTGTCTTAGTACAGTCTGCTGCCACATCTTATTTTACTATAGATGTCAGACTTGCAGCACAATTCACGTGTGTTGCACCCTTTACTCAACAGTGACCTCCAGACATTCCCTGAGCTATCTCTGGGACAAAGTAATATTTTGCATGGATTCCATGACCCTACCTTGTGAACAGCCCTGCCACCCAGAGTTGAACAGGCGCCACAACAGGATGTAATGCAGCCAGTGAGGATGAACTTCACAATCTATCTACTATAGATGAAGATGTAAGCGTAAGGAAGGAAAGGCATTTATTTGAACTACTGCCTCGTACCTCTAGACTTCAGAGCCCTGGATTAATTTTAAGTGTCTGGGTGGGTTTTTCTCAAGTTACCACCCACCCCATAACAAATCACTTTCAGTTTACTGGCAACTTTAAATTGTACCCATGTGGGTATGTGCTTGACATAACCATGTAACAGCATGGTGTCTCATCCAGAGTTAGTACGCACTTGGCACTTGAAACTGCACTGATACTCACCAGCTCTCCCACCCACCATGGAATGGATAATAAGCAAGTTAGGAAATGGATGGATGGAAGATCTAAAAATGAATAGTTTGATGCAACCTTGACAAATGTTTCAATTATTAACAGACTAGACAGATTAGAAAAGAGTAACACCCCTTGAATGTGTCATATGACCTTTCAGCGTGTTGTGTCACACAATAAGGCCGATGCAGGTAATGAACCACAGCTTAGTGGTTTATAGTCCAGTGTCTTAACAACTCAGGCACACCACTTAGAACTTTCTTCACACTGCAGCTTGCCATCTTAAACACTACCCAAAGGTAATCTGTTTCTACAGCTCTAATGTGAACTGATACAGGTGAGATGATGCTTTCTGGGTGACAGAGATAACCCAATGGGCCACACTGTCCGAGCATCGATGATCAAAGTAAAAGTACTGTATAGGCAGGACATGAGGAGCAGAGTACAATTATATTGATAAGCAACATCTGAAGAATTTAATTATACTGGAGCATGAGTAGATGACAAACACCCTAAAATGCTCACCAACACAATGACTGACATCAAAACTAACGCCAGAAATGAATGTGCAACAATTCAGAGAAAAGTCAAGCACCAGGAAAAGGAAAATGAAGCAAGTAAAATATGCCATGTACAACACTTTGAAAAATGCTTCTGTTTCGTAATTCATTTGCTATGGCAATGCCAGGCATTCCACCTCCGCCCCACTTTCTGAAAAGGCTACTTAGTGCAAAAATATGAAAACATCTCAGACAGGAAACCACGCTGTCAATAAGCATTTAGCAAAGTTAACCAGAGTAGCCAATAGAGTAATTTGGGCTGTTTTCATACACACACACACACACACACACACACACAACCAGTCAAAAGTTTTAGAACACCTCCTTTTTTTCAGTTTTTATGGTAATGCACGCAGTTTAATGTCTTAATGTTTCATGAAATCAAGGCATAGAATAAATAAATGGAAAATTTAAAAAAAAAAAACTAAGTCAAGGAGATAACAAAATATTATTCAAATTTTTGATTCATCCAGGTAGTCCCCTTTTGATGATAAAACAGCCAAACTTTTGATTCAAAATGTCAGTCATTCTGTACAAGTCACCAACTCTGCCTCCACCAAAAGAACCCCAGGCCATTACACTTCCTCCTCCATGTTTGACAGTCGGTGTCACACACTGAGAAACCATCAATTCATCAACTCGATGGCGTACAAACACCATGCGTGATACACATAAGATTTCAAATTTGTATTCATCGGTCCGTAACACTTTCTTCCAGTCTGCAGTAGTCCACAGCCGGTATTTCCAGGCCCTATTATGTCCTTTACAGAATAGCTTTCTTCTTGCCACTCACCCTGTCGAACCTACAACATAAAGTCTCCTCTCAACAGAACAAACTGACACTCGCTTTTTGTCGACCTGCACGGTTAAGATGTGAGGCGCCTTTGATCACACCATTAGAAACTTGTCTTCTGATTGGCTTGTGACTTTTGGGTCTGCCACATCTCTTCCCATCAGAGTTTCTTCGAGTGTCCAATTGCCTTTGGATTGTGTAGGAAGCCACTGGACTCACTGACACTTGGATAGTTTTTTTTGTAATTTCTTTAAATAAAAGGCAGACACTAAGGGTAATAATACTCTGTCTCATTTAATTTATTAATTACCATCTTCTTGCCATCAACGGTGCAATATTGTCCAAGTAATACTTCAGAGGGTGTAGTAACAAAAGTCTGTACCAACGCTGCTTTAAGACACAGAGGGCTTTTAAGTAATCAACAGAAGTTGGGACACCTGTGCAAATTGCTTCAAATTGCAAGGCTTAAATTGCTTTAATGGCTGCAGAACACCTGCATAAGTTGTATATACATACATACGTACACATATATAAATACACACATACGTATGTGGGTGTTTTTATATATACATACAGTGTATTTTATATTTTTACGGTATGTAATGTTTATATATTCTCATTCTGGTGACTCGGCGGCACGGTGGCACAGTGGGTAGCGCTGCTGCCTCGCAGTTGGAAGACCTGGGGACCTGGGTTCGATTCCCGGGTCCTCCCTGCGTGGAGTTTGCATGTTCTCCCCGTGTCTGCGTGGGTTTCCTCCGGGCGCTCCGGTTTCCTCCCACAATCCAAAAACATGCAGGTTAGGTGGATTGGCGATTCTAAATTGGCCCTAGTGTGTGCTTGGTGTGTGGGTGTGTTTGTGTGTGTCCTGCGGTGGGTTGGCACCCTGCCCGGGATTGGTTCCTGCCTTGTGCACTGTGTTGGCTGGGATTGGCTCCAGCAGACCCCCATGACCCTGTTTGGATTCAGCGGGTTGGAAAATGGATGGATGGATTCTGGTGACTCATCAGGAAAAGCGAGGCAAGAATGAAATGCCATTATTCAGTAACACTTTCAGATTCAAATACAAATTATTTGGAAGACTAGGAAATGTCACGGCAGGCTTTACAGAAACAATGGAATCCATATCATCCAATGGTATTAGAAAATTCACAAGACTGCTGTGTGTATTCAGTGTCTTTTCATCACTGAGACAGGGCTGTAAGATTTTGCTCTTATGGGACCTTAAAACTACTTGTTTTAATGCAAGCAGTCTGGAGTGGTGGGTAAGGAAATGGACTGAATTGCCAGAGGAGCTTGAGCAGATCACTTAACTGGCTTGTGCTTCAACCATTAAAAAAATAAACAAATAAAAACAACTATACTACGGATGTGTGCTTGCAAAGTGCCTTGTGTTGGGGTTTACAAAGTTGTTTTATTAAAGTTGGTTATTTAATACTGCTATAAAGGTATCTGTAATTTAAAAAGAAAACACTCTTTCTTGACATTGGAAAAAAAGACAGACAGTTACTTTATTAATCCCAAGGGGAAATTCACATACTCCAGCAGCAGCATACTGATAAAAAAACTATTAAATTAAAGAGTGATAACAATGCAGGTATACAGACAGACAATAACTTTATATAATGTTAACGTATGTTAATATGCTACAAATACTGTATGAAGTGTGAAGAAATAAGTTTTCCAATGTGTCAAAATTTAAGAACAATTTTTTTTATTTAAGGCATATGCTTTCTTTACAAAAAATTATTTATCTATAAATTAACTTTTAGTTAAGGAAAATAAACAGTATTTATTCATTTTCAATAAATGGCTATGGATTTCCTTTTTTTATTTCATAAACACTACTGATTGTCCAGGAAGTTATTCCATTCATTTATTTATAAGTAGTTTGATTCAAATGCAAACATTGCTGAAAACATACTAATATTTGAAAAGCTTGCTTGCATGGGTCACTTCCTGATGCTGAGAACACTTCTGGTACAGTCCTCAATTCTAACATCTATTCATCATCTGTGTTATGTTGTTTTTTTTCTTAAAATTAGTCATATGTACTTAAGGTGGCCAGAATAGTAAAGATAAAGCACCAAGAGGAATCCTCGTGTTTTGTTTGTGTTTTATTTTTTTGTTTGCTAGTTCAGACTGGAAAAAATTTAGCTTGATCTAGTTGCTGAAACCTTCTTTGTGAAAGTATTGGATTCTTCAGCTCAAACTGACTAAACTCTTTCACATACATTTTCTGAGGAAATGGTTGTCGAAATTCAGTCAACTTTATTAATTGCTGACTCACTCCCTCGTTTAATTCAAATGTAGTTTAATTGATTTGTGTTTGCTCTTCATTCATTCCATAGCAAATTTCAAAAGCTCAATGTCAAATTGTAAAAGCATGATATCAAATTTTATAAGCCTGAAATCAAATTTCATAAACGTATCACAATGACAAAATATGATATGAGTTTAAAAATCAGCATATATAGTGTACTAGCTTTTAACTTCCCTCTTTTGATATCCATTTTTAAAAACTTGTTATCAAAGTTTAAAAGTGTAATATAAAATGGTATAATTCTAATATCAATTTTCTAAGTGCTGATATCAAATTTAAACTTCATGACACCAATGTTTTGAAAGCAGATATCAAATTAAAGGAATTACATAATAAAACGATTTGCCATATAAACATTACATTGTACAACATTCTTAAAAAAACAATCTAATTCAGGGTCACAGGTGTGAAGCCTATCCTGGTAACACTGGACACAAGGCAGGAAACCACCCATTGTAGCGCAAACTCATATATATACATATACATACATATACATACATATCTTAATACATAATTTGCCTGCCTCCTCACTCACTCACTCACTCACATCCGTCCGAAGCCGAATGCGCAGTCGCCTTCTGCACAGCTGCCCGAAAAACCTTATGAGACCGACATCCAACCCCAACATCGCGGCAGGCGGCACATTTACGGCCGCAAAAATTCAAAGAGAAAGGCGACTTTGATTAAAGTTCTAGAATCCTAAAAGGCAATTTCGACTACAGCTTGAGGCCTAATTACGCATTCTGATTCAATTATGCATTCATTCAATACACCTATATCAGGTTTGTGGTGCTTATACTTATTACTATTCCATATTGTACTGGAACATTCATCATTCAATATTATACTACAGGCCTGGAAAATTCATCAACTAACAGTACAAGCCTGTACAGTAATGAGTAAAGCGGACTACAATCATTACAAAACAACTTCATTACTTATCATTTGTTCTTCATACACTGCTGACACAAACTCGTGCCCGTTTCATCTTAAGTTGTCGAAATGGGCTCTTTGTCTAGTACATACATATAACATACATACACACACACACAGGCCTACACTCGCATGTGCCAGTTAAAAATCGCCACTTAACCTAACCCAAATGTTTTTGGGAATGCGAGAGGAAATCCAAAACATATAAAAGAAAAAGAAAAAGGAGCAGGGTGAAGAAGTAAATATCAAACACAAGCAATGACCAGGTAGAGGTTCTGAAACCAGAACGCTGGCTCCATGCAGAAGCAACAGTGTTAACCACTGCACCACCCTGCTGCCTGTGTCCTAAACAGCAGAGAGATATTTCATTTTTGGATATCTGTGAAATCAGTACGGTCTGAACAAAAAACCTTGTGTAATCACCCATACTGTCATTGGTTTATATAACACTTTTATTAACATTGATTTAAAATAACAAGAGCATTGTTTACGGTCTTGATGGACATTAATAATAATTTTACACTGCCCTTCGTATGAATTGCTTTCATGAAAAACACATCTAGAGAATGAATAATTTTAAAATTAACCTCAACAAAATTGGACAAATATACATTTATCTCCAATGAATTTTAATGCATCTTGCCTGAAGAAGGGCCCTGTGTTGCCTCAAAAGCTTGCAAATTGTAATCTTTTTAGTTAGCCAATAAAAGGTGTCATTTTGCTTAACTACTCACTACATACTCGTCCGGGGTCGAACCCGTGAAGTTTTGATTACCAGTCAACAGTTGATACCATTGCACCACCGAAGCAGTCGTAGTAAACGCATGTCAATGTCGCACTCTAACGCGGGTTCTGTTTCTGCAGTTATATTCTTGAATAGAAGCGCACTTGTTCTGTTATTTTTGTACCTTTTGTGAAAGTGTTTACTGTACATAGATTGTTGTAGACACGGAACACACATGAAATGCATGTGTTCCAAATAACGATATAGTATTTATAAAAGGTGTCATTTTGCTTGACTTCTTACTCTATACAACTCCAAGCAACTGACATGCAGATAAACAGACTTAAGCTGAGAAAACTGTGCGGCAGTGGGAGATGTGATAGCAGGCTGCTTGCTGCTTATCGACACATTTACAGGACAAAAGACGCTGATGGAGAGGTGCAAAGTGATTTAAGGTGGGACGGATCTATGAGTTTTTTTCGTAGGCTCTGGTAATTCTAGTGTTAAAGGTTTTCCAGTGCTGCATCTGTCCTACTGTGTATATAAACACAGGGAATTCCAGTTTCTGTATCACATCTCGCCTGAAGAAAGGGACTGCGTTGCCTTGAAAGCTTCCATATTGTAATCATTTTAGTTAGCCAATGAAAGGTGTCATTTTGCTTGACTTCTCACTACATTCATAATGGTTAACACGGTACAACACCCTAGGAATACAAAGCAAAAGTGGGTATGTTATATTTGTGCTTGATGTCAATTTAATAGCACAGTTATCAACTCAGGCATAAGTCTGTCAAACAAAATGAGGCCATTCAGTCCAATAAGCACATCTGATTAGCTAATAAATAACTAAGCTGTCCCAGTATCTCATAGAAGACAATTCCTAAAAGTTTTAAGGTTTCTGCTTCAACCACATGGCTCTTTAGCGTATTCCATATTTCCTCAAGTCTCGATGCAAAGAAGTGCTTCCTGGCTTCAGTCTCGTATAGACAGAACTTTATTTGTCCCCAGGGATAAATTTGGCTTTTTACAGAAGCTCCTTAAATAAACATATAACTTGTTAGATAGATAAATAAATAAATAAATCTACACACACACTAGAATGAATATAAAGCAAGAAAATAAAAAGAAAACTTCTGGCATGGCTGTCTCAGTCAAAGTTGCTCTTGATATAAAGGAGCCCCTGTAGAATTTCCCTTACGGTTTTACCGATATCTGTGATTTGCAGTTTAAATTGGAAGAATGCTGCTTGCTGGTTAATTGGGTTTGGACCACATCAGGTTTGGTCATCAATATCGTATTTGTGCACATATTCAGTTCAAAAAGAAATATGTGAAGACTGTGACCCTGTCTCTATCAGGAATGACTGATGTGCTGGAAGCAATTTTAATAAAAAAAGAGAACCCCTCGTCATGATTGATCGCAGTGGGTAACCACATGGAACAGACTATATTGTTTCTGCCTAAAGCAGACCATGGCAGCCTAACATGGAAACAAGAAGTGAAATAATAGGACAAATAAATAACAAGTGTTTGCGGAATAAAGCCAAATTCCTAGAATAGATTAGATAAACTGAATTAATTCCAAAGGGAAATTCAGATGTATACAGCAGCAGAAACATAAAAAACAAAACTACAGACCCACAGAGTAAATAATACATCCACATTAATCAACTGAAAAAATAAAAATAAACTGAATGAGTACAATCGGGTGGAAGCACTGAATTGCTCAATAGCAGCGAGCAGAAAAGACCACCAGAGACAATTCTTAGCACACCATGGTGGAATAAGCCTGTGGCTAAAAGTACTCTAAAAGAGCACCTCCTGAAGATAGAGGAGGGGATTTTTCATGATGGCAACTAATTCTGACACCACCCACTGTTCCACAACAGCTTCCAGTATGTCCAGGGTTTGCCCTGTGATGGCACAGGCTTTCCTGGTAAGTTTGTTCAGACATTGTGCTTCTTTTGAGCCCTGATTGCTACCCCAGGAGAGCACAGCGTAGAACCACACACTGGCTACTATGGACTGGTAGAACATTCCCAGCAGCACGCTGCACCCATCAAAAGACCCGAGTCTCTTTAGAAATACGAAGCCTTGCTTGTTCATCACATGCTAGATAATTTATAATAAAAAAAAAAAAAAAAAAAAAAAACCACAAAAGCAAATGCAGGCCTAGATGGACAGAGGTTGTTACTGATTTCACGATAGCAGTGCAAGCGCTGTGAGAACATGCCACTATCTTCATCTGTCTTTAAGACTTCAACTCCTGATGTTTTGAATTCCTGAAACGTGAACTTGACTACATCACAGAAAGAAAATGCAAGCCACAACCAAGTTAAGAGAAAAATTGAGAAACAGGACGAAACACAATCTTTCACTTAAATTAGATTCAACAGAATTTTACTTGTCCCCAGGGGGAAATCTGGCTTTTTACAGAAGCTTTGTAAATAAATAACTACATAAATAAATAGGTAAGTAAATAAATAAATATATACACACACACACTTTGGTCTGAACACACACTAGAATGACTATAAAGCAAGTAAATAAAAAAAAGAAAAACTTGTGACTTGGCAGTCCCAGTCAGAGTGAGGCGATACACTGGCATACTGCTGTTGGTATAAAGGAGTCCCAGTTGTGTTTCTTGACTCACTTTGGCTGAATAATTCATTAGCTCAAAGTCCTCAGTGTTGGCGTGTCATTGAGAAGATATGCAGCATTGGTTCATAATGACACCGAGTTTTGTTTTAATTCTCTCCTCCTCTACGACCTCCAGGGGGTCAAGAGTACATCTCGTAACCGAGATTGCCCTTTTAATTAGCTTTATGATTCGGTGGGCCTCTCTTGAAGTGATGTTACCACCCCAGAGCAGAAAATTTCACTGGCCATTACAGAGTTGTAGAACTTCTTGAAGGATGTCACTACCAGCAGCTATAAAATATGCGCTTCAGAACAAGTCATCCACCTGAAGTTAAACATGTTCAGGCCCAGCCAGTACTTAGAAGACCATCTAGGAAGAGCTTGCGTTGCTGCTAGAAGTGATCTTGGGGAGGCAAGCAAGGGGTGCTTACCCAGTGATCTGTATGTGGATTCCATTACCCCAGTGCTGTGACGGGAATGCTGTGCTATAAATATGTTGATATCCTTCAGATGAGATGCAAAACCAAAGTCCTGACTCTCTGTGGTCATTACAGATCCCTGGGCATCTTTTGAAAACAGCAGGGTGCTAAATTGCCCACCACAGCCTGCTCATTCTGGTATCCTAATCATCTCTAATTGTCTCCCTCTGTCTCACCTAATAACTAATGTGTGGTGGGCATACTGGCGCAATAACGGCTGCCATCGCATTATCCGGGTGGGTGCTACACATTGGTGGTGGTTGAAGTGGTTCCCCTATACTTAAGTGCTTTGACAAGCAAGAAAAGTGCTATATAAATGTCATTATTAATTATTATTATAACCCACATTACCTCTTCCAGTAGTAGAGGGCGATAATCAGTTGTAAATGGTGATAAAACTCACTGTTACGTTAGAGGTAGACCCTCTTTGCTTGGAGGAATGTTAGACTCGTTGACTCAGTATTTAATCCCTGCGTGTGCAAGAGTAATGAAATGTAAACAAAGGCAAGAAGGCATCAACATCTCATGAGAGAAGACGATGTTTTGCGCATTATAGCTGAGCCAGACTCTGACTTTTCGGACTCTGATTTTCTTGAAGGTGATCAGGAGATTGAGAAGGAGAGTGAGGAACCGGCATCAGCTGTCCTGACCCCAGCCGATGGGCTGCCAGCTGAGCGCGTTCGCACATCTGACTCACCTGTGTGTCATTGCATGCATGGAGTTGCACTGACAAATTTAGATATATAATTCTCTAAGCCGCCGCCAGAGCGGGCAAGACACCCATGAAAGCACGCAGGAAGGAGCCAAGCCCACACCCATGAAAGCACCCAGGAAGGAGTCACGCCCACCAACTCTAAGACCATTGGATACGACGAAAACTCGCAGAGCCACGCCCACCAACTCGGACGCGACGCCTCAGAAAACACGCCATCATTTCTGTTTGTCTGTGCTACAGTCCACATGCAGTTCTGAGCCACGTTGACTTTTCAGTTACGACGCACGACCGCGTGCAACATCGCAAACTGTTTTATATGCTACATACAGTAATTTGCATTCGCAACAAACATGTGTCTTCTTAGTTGGTCCTGCAGGAACACGGAAAACATTTCCCCGGCAACCAACACTCTTTATTCCCTGGCCCGCGTCCACCGCATCCGCGACAAACATGCGTCTTCTTAGATGGTCCTGCAGGAACACGGAAAACATTTCCCCGCCCACCAACACTCCTTATTCCCTGGCCCGCGTCCACCGCATCCGCGACAAACATGCGTCTTCTTAGATGGTCCTGCAGGAACACGGAAATCGTTTCCCCGCCCACCAACACTCCTTATTCCCCAGCCCGCGTCCACCCTCGCTCTCTAGGCATTCCCACTGCCTGCTCATGTGCCCGGACGCAACAACTCACCGACCACACCGTAAGTCGCTTTCGTCTGTGCTAGGAGTCCACATGCACCTCTGAGCCACGTTGACTTTTCATTATTCTTTTCGGTTATGATACAAGCACCACCATCGCAAACTGTTTTACACGCCATGGTCTTAGAGTTGGTGGGCGGGTCTCCGTGAGTTGCTCTTGCGAGCGGGCACATGACCAGGCGGTGTGTATGCTTTGAGAATGAGGGTGGATGCGGCAGGACCACATAAGAAGAGGCATGTTTGTCGCGGATGTGAATTGCTGAATGCAGTGTCTAAAACAGATTGCGAGGGGTATCCCATAGGATCCTTAAAACAATCCTTTAACTCTTTTAGGGCTAATTTTTTTTTTGTTTCTTTTCTCCCAGGGCTGAATATTTTTCCAAAAACTAACATTTTTTAAAAAAGAACACAAAGCAATTGTTTAACATATCAAATCAACAAAAAATATTTACTTTTGACAAATGTTACTGTCTTGCATGTTGTATGAGCCTGAATTCTCTATGTGTTGTTTTGATGCCTATTTTTCAATTGTCTGTTGCTGCATTTTCTAACATATATTGTTAGTGTGTACTGTAGAGAGACAAGTCACCCATTTGCCATCGTGCCATGCCACTGCCACCAAGTTTTCTGCCTGCATGAAAACCGTATTGTCACCTCTTTTCATCTTCTGAAACTTTATGAACTTTATGTATGGCATTATAGCCTGGCTCACCCCATGGGATTTGCTTCTGTTTATTACAGAAGTAAATAAAACTTTGCAGCAGCACGCACCTAAGCCACCAGGGGACAAAACACGTTTGGACCAATGCTCCCTGAAGTTATATCACCAGTTCTGTCCCATCTCTATTTGTAATGCCACAGCGCGCTTCATCTCGTCTTTCGCTGTGGGTTTCCACTTTGAATAACGAGAATGCGATGCAAACGCAGCCCGCGATTCAAAAAAAATCTCTGCCTACCTGTTTGTCTCGTCTGACAGTAGCTGAAAAGCAGCATCAGGAGAGAGCAGCCTGAAGTACAGCAGCTGGTGATCTGTCGTGTCCAAAAGCAAGCCATGCCGTCTTGTAAACTCCGGTAGCCATATCGGCTCTCAACGGATCAATGTATGTGTATTTATCCTATGCGAACCTTGCCGTAGATGCATCGGCTGCGCGAAGGCACTCAACTGGCAGCAGATCCGCTCGCGCGGCATCGGCTGGTGTCTGATCAGCTGATGCCTGCTTCTAACTCTCTTGCTCGATCTCCTGATCACTGCCAATAAAGTCCGATTCTGAAAAATCAAGAGTCCGACTCTGCGGTAATGCGCAAAACAACATCTGCCAAGTGTTTTCTTTTCTGCACTTGCTTCGCTGCCTTTTCACATGTCGGTGCCATCTTGCCTTTGTTTACATGTCGCAACTCACGCACACGCAATGTTTATTTGCCGAGTCAACGAGTCTAGCATTCCTCCAAGCACAGAGGGAATGCCTGTGACGTGACAGTGAGATTTGTCGCCATTAACAGCTGATTGTCGCCCTTTATCCCTGGATGTCGACTTTTGTCGACATTCGCCTTCAACCCCTCCTGTCGACAAAAGTCGACATCCGCCCTAAAAGAGTTAAAACTGAGGTTAAAACACAATGAAGGAAGCAGTCTTTTAAAACCAATAAGCCCTGTGTCTCTGTTTCATTAGCGTCTCACCTGCTTCAACGATGCAGGCCCTGCAACAGTCGAGACGCTCTCTCAGCAGCTGACCTTCTCTGTGCCTGACTCCACTATAGGCTGCAACAAAATTATGAAGGTACGGGCACATTTGTTTCACACAAGCTGTGTGTGTGGGTGGGTTGGTGTTAGTTAATTAGTTACTCGAAGGATTTCAAGATTTAATATGCACAAGCAGCCCAAACCAGAAAAGACGGCTGGCAAAAAGTGGCCGACAAATTAAACGCGTGTGCATTGTACTTACTGAAAGCAGCGTTACGGATTTTGCAAATGTTCATTTTTTTCCCTCTGCTTAAAAAACATTTAAAAAGCGGCGTGATTATGCGGTGTATACTACGCCACAGGTTGGTATACAGCGTGTAAAACAGTTTGTTTGTCGCGGATAATGTACCTTTTACTATTACACAAAGACAATTTCCTGTTAATACTTCATTACATTGATATAGCGGTGTTCTCAGTATTCAAAGCGCTATCCACACAGGGAGGAACCAGGAAGCGAAACCACAATCTTCCACAGTCTCCTTACTGCAAAGCAGCAGCACTACTACTGCGCCACAAGGCAGTTAAAGAATATACCGGGCTCGATTTTGTTTTCACTTCTGTTTACAGAGATCGGGTCGTAGATAGCATTGTTGCAATGTTACTTTTCTTGGTGGCTTATTACATTACAGATGTTTCACATGTTCATTTTTTCCCCTGTGCTTAAAAGACATTAAAAAAGTGTTTCTCAACTGTGACTCCGGAACATCTCAGTACGCAAGCTATATTAAGCGTCAACAACGAAAACTCACTACACCTTAATCTACAAGTACTGACACTTATCCCTACCGACGAAGTAACTGTCACCAGCGTGGCCTTCTTTGTCACAGACAATCCCGCTTTCAGTCACGGACAATTATATGTTGCTCTCTCCAGAGGTCTATCTTTTCATTCACTCACAGTGGTATCCACAAACCCACCCCATTTGGACAACTGTGTCGTTCAGGAATACATAATTATGTGGCGTATGCTACGCCGCTGGTTGGCTAGTGGCTATACAGTGGTGTGAAAAACTATTTGCCCCCTTCCTGATTTCTTATTCTTTTGCATGTTTGTCACACAAAATGTTTCTGATCATCAAACACATTTAACCATTAGTCAAATATAACACAAGTAAACACAAAATGCAGTTTGTAAATGGTGGTTTTTATTATTTAGGGGGAAAAAACAATCCAAACCTACATGGCCCTGTGTGAAAAAGTAATTGCCCCCTGAACCTAATAACTGGTTGGGCCACCCTTAGCAGTAATAACTGCAATCAAGCGTTTGCGATAACTTGCAATGAGTCTTTTACAGCGCTCTGGAAGAATTTTGGCCCACTCATCTTTGCAAAATTGTTGTAATTCAGCTTTATTTGAGGGTTTTCTAGCATGAACCGCCTTTTTAAGGTCATGCCATAGCATCTCAATTGGATTCAGGTCAGGACTTTGACTAGGCCACTCCAAAGTCTTCATTTTGTTTTTTCTTCAGCCATTCAGAGGTGGATTTGCTGGTGTGTTTTGGGTCATTGTCCTGTTGCAGCACCCAAGATCGCTTCAGCTTGAGTTGACGAACAGATGGCCAGACATTCTCCTTCAGGATTTTTTGGTAGACAGTAGAATTCATGGTTCCATCTATCACAGCAAGCCTTCCAGGTCCTGAAGCAGCAAAACAACCCCAGACCATCACACTACCACCACCATATTTTACTGTTGGTATGATGTTCTTTTTCTGAAATGCTGTGTTCCTTTTACGCCAGATGTAACGGGACATTTGCCTTCCAAAAAGTTCAACTTTTGACTCATCAGTCCACAAGGTATTTTCCCAAAAGTCTTGGCAATCATTGAGATATTTTTTAGCAAAATTGAGACGAGCCCTAATGTTCTTTTTGCTTAACAGTGGTTTGCGTCTTGGAAATCTGCCATGCAGGCTGTTTTTGCCCAGTCTCTTTCTTATGGTGGAGTCGTGAACACTGACCTTAATTGAGGCAAGTGAGGCCTGCACTTCTTTAGACGTTGTCCTGGGGTCTTTTGTGACCTCTCGGATGAGTCGTCTCTGCGCTCTTGGGGTAATTTTGGTCGGCCGGCCACTCCTGGGAAGGTTCACCACTGTTCCATGTTTTTGCCATTTGTGGATAATGGCTCTCACTGTGGTTCGCTGGAGTCCCAAAGCTTTAGAAATGGCTTTATAACCTTTACCAGACTGATAGATCTCAATTACTTCTGTTCTCATTTGTTCCTGAATTTCTTTGGATCTTGGCATGATGTCTAGCTTTTGAGGTGCTTTTGGTCTACTTCTCTGTGTCAGGCAGCTCCTATTTAAGTGATTTCTTGATTGAAACAGGTGTGGCAGTAATCAGGCCTGGGGGTGGCTACGGAAATTGAACTCAGGTGTGATACACCACAGTTAGGTTATTTTTTAACAAGGGGGCAATTACTTTTTCACACAGGGCCGTGTAGGTTTGGATTTTTTTTCTCCCTAAATAATAAACACCATCATTTAAAAACTGCATTTTGTGTTTACTTGTGTTATATTTGACTAATGGTTAAATGTGTTTGATGATCAGAAACATTTTGTGTGACAAACATGCAAAAGAATAAGAAATCAGGAAGGGGGCAAATAGTTTTTCACACCACTGTATATTGTTCAAGCAGGCAAACAGTGACGGCACCATGACTGTGGCAGATTTCTGAAAGGAGGAGGATCGATGACTTTGCTGGCAGAGTATGTTGCAGTACTTTTTGCAAAGTGAGGAATGTCATAACAAAGACCAGTGCCAGACAGACTGACTGAGCGCTACTTTCCTGCAACATACAAGGACAAGAAGTACAAACCTGACTGTGTTGTGTGCAGCAACAAACAATTGAAAAGGAGGCACCAGTGCAACACATATTGTAAAGCAGTGCAATGTGGCATGCAATTGGCTGCTTTGAGCGTCATTATACTTTGCAGGACTTTGCTGTGTAACATGTATGTGATCCATCCAACCATCCATTACCCAACCCACTATATCCTAACACAGGGTCCCAGGGGTCTGCTAGAGCAGACACACAGGACGCAAGGCAGGAACAAACCCTGGGCAGGGCGCCAGCCCACCGCAGGGCACACACACCCACCAAGCACACACTAAGGACAATTTAGGATCGATGTACGTGATATGTATGTGAAATCAAATAATATGCAGGCTCATGCAACATGCAAGACAGTGACATTTGTCAAAAATACATTTTTTTTGTTGATTGATGTGTTGAACCTTTGCTTTGTGTTCTTTTTAGAAAAACATTCAGCCCTGCGAGAAAAGAAAAAAAAGAAAATCAGCCTTAAAAAAGAGTTAAAGGAGCATAGTCATCTAAGGAAAAAGAACCTGCTCCACCCTTTCTCCTATAGTTACACCGTACTCTGAGACCAGCCCAACCTGTCATTCATGTGGAGTCCCCAAATACTTACAGGGGTGGACCAACTCTACTTCTTCACCATCCACTACTTGAATAGTTGCCGGACATAGAGGCTCTTTTCTGTAAAGCCCAGCAGGTAGGAATGGAAATTAACAGCATCATCTCCCAGAATTCTGTTCTATCATCTTCTTTAGAAACACCACACACTAACACAAGTGAAGATGTCACCGTCAGCACTAGAAAGAACTGGATGGTGCTCTGGAGGCCATGCCCTTGGACAAATAGAAGAGAGATTCTTCTATATGAATCGTACACATGCAAAACCCCCTTGGCACAGGCACCAGCTCAGAAAGGTAGAACGTTATTGGCTGTCAGAAAAAGCAGCTAGCGTGTGATATCTTGGAAATGGGAAAACTGTGCTGGAGCTGTTTAGATTGAGACAGCCTGCCATTTCTAGTCATGTAACATCGCATGCTCAGATGACGAGATCAGCAGATAGAATGAAAATGAACAGTCCTTATCAGATTAAGATTAGCACTGGGAAGGAAAACGTGAAAGAGTAATGTCTGTGATCCGGAGCCCTGATTTACCCAAACTTCGTTTTAAAGAATAATATCTCTACATATGCATGTAAGACACTTCAAAAATGATCTCAATCTGAAAATAAAACTACACTGGGCAGTTAAAAATGAGCAATTATGTTGCTGTATAAATACACAGGATTAAGAATTACACCAGAGAATTACATAATGGCAAAACAGTATCATTTATCCTGTTTCCACCCATCTGGACAGAAATGTGCTTGAAAGTGTTTGGCGGATGCAACTCAACACTGTATATCGGTGGGGGGAGTTGGTCTTTCTTTTTAACAGCAATGATGGAAATTATTTAGGACATGCAAGTGTAACTTTTCCATCAATGAGGGCGTTACATACACATAAATGCATTTAAACAAAAAGTAAACAGAGCTAGTTACCATAGCATTAAAAGATTACAAATTAAAACTGCACTGTAACATTTTCTGTAACAAAATCAATGAAAAGCTGCTGCTCTTTTTTTTTTCTGTCTCTTCTCTCTTCGATTTCTCCCTGTGACAAAGAGTGGTAGACTTTTAACTGGCTAGGTCCGAGACCACAATGTCCTAGGTCACTTTTCTGGAATGTCGGCCTCATTTGTAAACACAGCTGTGCAATATTTTGAAAGACAGAATTTACAAAAAAAAAAAAAAAAAAAAAAGAGATATACTTCATGCCAAGAGCATGATCACAATGCCCATGACTTAGAGAACACAAGATCACTTTTTGTAAAATGAAACAATGACTTGCATCCATTTTTCTGCAACCATTTTCTCCTGGGTAGGGTCACAAGGTCTGGCTCAGTACTCTCAAAAAAAAATCAACAAAATGCTCTTTTATGTTTGAAGTAAAGCATTTTTTAGAAAGTGATGCCTTAAAAACAATTGTTCAATGTTTAACAGCATTGTCAGTTATAAGGCAGCTGGGAGAAGACTGAAACAAGCTTGAAAGCGTTCTCTGTTCATTAACAGGACCAGGGCTGTGATGTCAGAGTTGGAGATGTGGAATCGGAAGCAGTTATTGGGTTACTGGAGTCAGTAAAAATTTTCCAATTGCAATATAAAGTGTTAAAATTGCCAGTTGTACATGTACTATTTTAACAAAACTTTTATTTCTTCTAGCCTTTTGGAAAAATATAGCCTCTTTTTAAATTTTATAATTGTCACTTAATAAATAATATAAAAAAAATTTAAAGTAGCATCACTGCAGCCTTTAAACCCAAACTTTAACAGGTTATGGTGCTAAAAAGTAGCCTGGCGACTCACAATGGCAGTGATGAAGTCTCTTGTATCCTGTGTACTTTCAAATGATATTGCAAATACATGGAGTCTAATTACAAAAAGGGTAGTTGGAATTGGTGGTAGCATAAGTTAGGAAGATGGAGTCGGAGGTACCATAAATTGGGGAGATGGAGTTGGAGGTATCATAAATTGGGGAGATGAAGTTGAAGATACCATACATTTGGGGAGATGGAGTCGGTAGTATCATACATTTGGGGAGATGGAGTCGGTAGTATCAAATTGAAACAATGGAGTCGGAGGTATCTTAAATTTGGGGAGATGGATTTGATGATACCATAAATTGGGGAGATGGAGTCGGAGGTACCATAAATTTGGGGAGATAGAGTTGGAGGTACCATAAATTGGGGAGATGGGAGTTGAAGATACTACCGACTCCATCTCCCCAAATGTATGGTATCATAAATTGAGACAATGGAGTCGGAGGTATCTTAAATTTGGGGAGATGGAGTTGAAGATACCATACATTTGGGGAGATGGAGTCAGTAGTATCATAAATTGAGACAATGGAGTCGGAGGTATCTTAAATTTGGGGAGATGGAGTTGAAGATACCATAAATTTGGGGAGATGGAGTTGAAGATACCATAAATTTGGGGAGATGGTGGTACCATAAATTGGGGAATTAGAGTCAGTAGTACCATAAATTGAGCAGATGGGGTTGCAGGTACCAAACATGAACTGGGGAGTCGGAAGGTATTATAAATTGAGAAGATGGAGTTGCTGGTACCATCAATTGGGGAGTTTGAGGTACCATATATGTAAACTGGGGAGTTGGTGGTACCATAAATTGAGGAGTCATAGTTGTGTATCGACTCCACAGCCATGAACAGGATGTTCTACTTGAACATCCTGGAAACACCACTGTTTTGACATTATATGTTGTTTGCTGAGCCACTAAACATCACACCAGTGAGGGATGAAAAAGTTGCTTATTTTAATGAACGGCTTAAGAGTAGGGACAGATAACCACTTCAATGGAAAACACAATTTCACACTGCCCTCATGGCTAGTGACATATGCTAGTAAAGAGGGACAGCAGTGGGAGACTGTTCAAATGAACAATGACAGCATTACACACCTCACTTCCAGTTAAGTTCTACCATTGTCCTTGGTAACAATGCTGATATACAACAGACCTCTGATGAGCCTGAAAAGGAGCTGAAAACTGCATGACCATGTGCACTGAAAAGCTAAACAGATACCCACTGTAGACAGCCAATCAATATGCTTCACAGATACAGCTTTATGTCCCAGAAAAAAAATCTCTTTTGTGCCCAAATGGAATGCATAGAAAATGCTTTAGCCAAAGACTCACAAAAAAGATTAAAAAAAAACAAAAAAAAAAAAAACAAGAAGAAATAAAAATGAGAGCAAAGTTCAATGACATCACAACAGAAGCTAATTTAATTTAGAGGGGTAAGGGGACACAAATCACAGGTACTCTTTCAGATGCTTCCTTGATTTGTTTAGATAAATTCACTATCATGAATGGGTTTTAGTGGAGGTAAAGTCTAATTGCATGAATTTATTCAACCCTTTTTTTTTTTTGATTCAAAACGTTGATAAGATCAGATCATTCACTTCCTATGCAACTCAACTCCTTGATGAAGTTCACACTCTTTACTACAATGGATTCTCACGACCCAGTACTGGCCTGGCTCACAGCACTTACCATCGGACATCTTCAAGTAAACCAGAATGTGTCTGCTAGACTCGTGTAACTCTGGTGTTTTGCTGTGAACCGTGGTCTCCAATGGTTGCTCTTTACTGGCATTACAGGTCATTGTGTGGCTATGCCCAACAGTACCGATAGGTCTTTCCAAACAGATTTGTCTATGAACTCCTTTTCGTGCCAAAGTATGTTCTTCTCTAGGAGACCGAAAGCGTCTCCTTACTGAGCAGTATGACAGCTCGTTGTTTAGCAGCTCTTGCTCTCAATACCAAACTACTCATTATACCAATGCTACGATACTTCTTGAAAAAATGAGGAATCAGAACAACTCAGCAATGCCTTAAGATGGACGACATGTGCAACTTCTGTGGTTTGGCCGTAGACAGAGGGTCTCCAACCTTCACACCCCAACCCGAGAGCTACTTTTACAAAATGAAAATGGCCGAGAGCTCCTCATGCTTTCTAACGTTTATTCTCATAGCTTATTTCAACCCTCACAAACGTATAAGCTTGTTTTGTCTGAACATTTACAAAAAGTTGGTGTCCACAACTCACATTTTGCATTAAAACGTCACAAAAAATATTTAGTTCACCTGCAAGTGCATTTTGTATGTCTGAATGCATTTTCTAGTGTATATCTCACACTATTGAATTAAAATGTGAATGCTGTCAAAACAAAACAATGCAATTACAAATACACAGATATGACTTATTCATTTGTCATTTTGTCACATGTCACTGTGTCACTTCAAAAGAGTATTCACATGTGTGATGTGTTTTTCAGTTAGTGAGATGACTGGCACTGCATGGAGTCAACAAGAGAGACATGTTGTTGTGATGTGAGATTTTGCATATAACTTGATAAATATTTTGTATGTCTTTATTTGTAATTTAGGCAAAGCAATGTAATATTAGTGAGAAGCATTCATGTTTATAACCCAAGGAATGGATCTCTTTGAATTTTATGACAAGATTATGGGGGTGTGCTTTAAACCAGTTTGGCGAGTGTTTCTCTGCTAAAGTGTTTCAACCCCAGCAAGAAAGCCAGGTTACTTTAACATATGGTCTTGGTGGGTGGCAGGTTTTAAGACGTTGTATTCCCCCATTGGTCTGAAGTGTGGCTGTTTGGAATTGGCTTGGATCAGAAGCTTTTAAGTACCATGATGTCCTATTGGCTCTAGGGGTTGGACAGAGAATCTATAAATCTGCTTGCTCAACCACATTCTCTCTCTCTTACTAACATCTGAAAGAAGCATCTCTTACTAACCAACCTATGATGAAGAAGTATCTCTCTTACCAAACTGATGAAGACCATCACACCATGAACTGAAAGGACAACACAATGGAGACCACAGCTTAGCAGCCATTTTGGAACAGGCATATGTCCTATTCTAAAGAAAGCTGAGCAACAATGATGCCTTAACTAGAGACATTTTAAATAATTAACAAGTCTGTGGGCCGCCTGAAACTACACATCACCATTTAATCAGGTTGTATGGTTGCCAATATTCAAATGTACTTTGCATATTGTTATTATTTATGATTATTATCAATAATACATTTTATGTGTAACTTAATTCCTGCTTGTCTTTTTACTATACCTAATTGCCTGAGGTTATAGATATAGAAGGGAAGGTGGGGATAAGTTATATACTATAATACCTTATAAACAGTGGTAAGTCTGTGAGATTAGGCATTTTGACAAAGGCTACGTATTAATAATACAATAGGGGAAAGTAGAGCAACATATTACTCTACCAAGATAAAACACAGGTGTATGGTGGAGTGGAGCCCCTTAGGTTCACTCTTATGGAGTCATTTAAATGTTCCCCTCTCAGTCTTGTTCTGAATTTTGATTTCATGACATTCATGTCAGAATCACAGAGGTATGGAGACCCAAATAAAGCAGACATTTTTAGAGCTGCTTGGTGAAGATTCTTATAGTCATCCAGCATTACTAAGCTCCAGAAATGCTGAGAATGCTGTTGAGATGTATCATAATTATGTATCATAGTTCACTTGCGGTTCTGATTTATTTGCGTGAATCTGAGATCCTATGCAACGGGCCCCATGGGAGGCTCTCCTCACTCACTCGCCAGCTTCGGGGCATGTTCCTTAACTCCGCTTAGCTAGCGAACAAGAGAACAATTGAATTCAACTTTATTTGATATTTAAAATAAAGTGTTTACTTAGGTCTTGATGAGTTTGAGTCTGGATATTCTCTTAAGTGTATGCCAAATTAAAAAGAGAGATTGCGATTCAGATTGTGGATCGTGATTTTGTATTAAAAGGATCGTGATATGGTTTTTTGGAAAGATTGCCCACCCCTAATTTGACTAATCAAGTTTTCAAATTTATGTAGGATTCATTAACCCTTTGGCGAGCTACTTGGAAAGGGGTTGGGAGCTACTGGTAGCTCGCGAGTGACGTGTTGGAGACCCCTGTTCTAGAGGGACCATCATAGCACCTGAGGCTGCAGTTAGAGATGCCAAGTTTCCTGTGTTTCCCTGCAGTGTGGACCTTTGCTTTATTCTTCTGTGCTCAATTTGAACTTTAACTATTATTCCAAGACTCTGAAAACAGAGATAATGTACATTGTTTAGACTATTAAAGAAGTTTTTTTTGCTTCTCTGGCACAAATGTCATAGTGGAAAGATTTGTATTAGTTCAGGGGTTTAGACATTTACCATTTTAAAGCATACAGGTGGTTCTTAATAGAAAGCACACCAATTGGTGGGTGCTCCAAAAACGCAACCTGCATGTTCAGTGTTCAGTTGAAGTCAAATGTTTGTGTACACTTTTGGTGAATTATTTAAAACCCAGTTTATAAGCCCACCACAGATTTCATACTAACAGATTATATATTTGGCATATTGTGCAGGGCATAAGTCATTTTTTCCAACAATTTTCACAGACCTTTTATTGACTATATCAAAATTGCAGTGGGTCAAAATTTTACATACACTGTTAATATTCAGTGTCATTGTCTTAAAAATGTTAACCTGAGACAAATGTTTTGGCTCACCTTACATAAGCTTCTTGCAGCAAGTTGCTGGAATTTTGGTCTGTTCCTCCACACACAACTGGTGTAACTGGGACAGATTTGTAGGCCTCCTTACTCGCACATGCTTTTTTAATCAAATTGTGGTCAAGGCTTTGTGATGGCCACTTCAATACCTTGACTTGTTGTCCTTAAGCCATTTTGCTACCACTTTGGAGTCCTGTTTGCCACACTTGGGGTCACTGTCCATTTAGGAGACCCACTTGTGACTGAGCTTCAACTTCCTTGCTGAGCTCTTCAGATGTTGCCGCAGTGTATCTCCATCATTTTCCTTCCTCATGATGCCATCTATTTTATGAAGTGCAACAGCCCCTCCTGCAGCAAAGCACACCTGCTACATGCTGCTCCCAGCCCCATGCTTGGCAGTTGGGATGGCTTGCTAGCCTCATCCATTTTCTTCCAAACAGAACGATGGTCATTACGGCCAAACAGTCTGTTCTTGTCCTCTGGTATGATGAATACATTTCTCCAGAAGGTAAGGTCTTTGCCCCCAAGTGCCACTGCAAACCGCAGTCTAGCTTTTTTATGGTCGCTTTAGAGCGGTGGCTTCTTCCCTGCTGAGCAGTCTTTCAGGTTATGCCGATGTCAGACTCATTTTACTCATTTACAAATTTGACCCTTAGACATTACAAGAGAGGGAGGTTAGGAGCAGGCGTTGATACAGCGCATTGCTGTACCCACCACATGACAAATCAACTCAGGATCCCAGATTAGGACCTGAGTGCAGCCATGCAATGGGTGTCACCTCAGCACCACGCTAGTTCAGATGGAATGGAACCAGTGTGAGGTTTTTTTTTTTTTGGTGGCTGGAGTGCCAATTCTTCCACCAACCCCCAGGGTTTTCCCTGAAGATTGGAGGGCCTACTTGCAGGGCTGGATGCAGATTAACATTATAGGCAGGATGGAGCAATTGCAGGTTAAGGGCCTTGCTCTAGGTCCCAACAAAGTAGAGTCACTTTTGGCGTTTACAGCATCTGAACCGGCAACCTTCCGATTACCAGTGCAGATCCCTAGCCTCAGAGCCACGGGTAATCATTTTTTTTTAAATGTAATGGTCGGGAATAAAACTCCAGATTACTTGATTGAAAGGCATTCATGCCAATCATCACACCACCACCACAACATATGTGGCATCGTTTCTCTGTTGAACATTGAAGTCAGTCAAGTCAGTCAGTCTCCAACCCGCTATATCCTAGCACAGGGTCACAGGGGTCTGCTGGAGCCAATCCCAGCCAGCACAAGGCAGGAACAAACCCTGGGCAGGGCGCCAGCCCACCGCAGGGCACACACACACACCCACACAATTTAGGGACAATGTGGGATCGCCAATGCACCTAACCTGCATGTCTTTGGACTGTGGGAGGAAACCCACGCAGGGAGAAGCCGGGAAGTGAACCCAGGTCTCCTTACTGAGAGGCAGCAGTGCTACCACACTGCGCCACCGTGCCGCTCGAACATTGAAGTTTAATGTCAAAATCCTGAATTAGGGGGAGGAGTACCTGTGTGCCAAAATCAGTCTGTGACTTGAAAAAAGTAGCACGTAGGAGAACAGTACAAAATCGGTACCATAAATTGAATAGTCAGAGATGGATTCAAAGGTTTTGTGTATCGACTCCGCAGCCCTGACCAGCAGAAGAGCAGCATAATGGTGCAGATGGTAAGTGCTTTCACTTCACAGACCCACCATTCTGGTGTCCTATCCCCACCATCTCACACATTTTCTCCATGTCTATGTGAGCTATCCTCTGGGTACTCTGGCTATCCTTCCACATTTATAAAAGACTTGATGGCTCCTGCAAGTGTGTGTGTGTGTGTGTATATGAGACTGAGTGAGTGGACCTGCCCTTGACTGGCTTCATGTCCAGACTATTTTCCTACCTTGTACATAATGATGTAAGAATAGGCTCCAGCCCCCAAGGTCCTGAACTGGACAAAACGGGTTTGAAAATGTTAAACAGAAAAAGTCCAAATAATACAATGGCAGCAGCTGTTACCCAGAGCCGGTACTCCATTTCACCAAACAGCACTCTTATCATCAGCTGAAGAGCTTATCAATGGCTCAGCTTAACTAGTTAGACTGTAGAGCATTGTTCAACAGTAGTGAAAAGAAAACAGAAAAAAGTGAAGACAAATAGTGCAAGCCCCCTAACAAAAGATTACAGATCGTTTGTTTCATCCAGAAGGGTCTACATTTGAGAAGTATTTTACTATTTACTGAGTGTTTTAAATGCTGAGCTGAGGCTCTCCAACATTGTTTTGATTTTTAGTCTACTCAAAAGCTTGTGTAAGCTGACCCAGTATTCAGTTTGAGTCTTACAAACATGGAAGCAAACTCAGCAATCGTAGTTTACTGTGACCCATTACAGAACACACACAGTCCCTACTAATCAATTGTGGGGAGTGTATGTCTAAAATCGGAGCGTTGCGTTGTAGTCAATTAGCTGCAGCAAAGGCCATGCAATGTTGACTCTGACTGCTCTGTTACTATAATTAAAGACACAGGCGGAAATCCAAAATGATGAGCATAGACAGTGCTCAGGATTAAGGAGGTTATTGTTTCACATGGGATGAGGAGAATTAGCAGCTGGCTGTGTTAGAACAGGAAGCTCTGTTCTCCCATCGATCTCTACATAATGCATTATAAATACGCAGGAGCACAAGGGCATGTTTTCCTCTGACATTTCAGCATAGTGTTGCATAGTCATAAATTTAACCATGAAATCTAACCTTTTTTGTTAATCGCCTATGACAATTCTGACATCTTCGCTATCTTTACTGGAGAATACGATCCAGAATGGCGTACTTTTGTAACAATGCAAACGTTACAAAACTCCGTTTCCGATAGACACAGATTTGTTATTTAGGTTCCAAAAGATTATAAAAAAGTAGAAGAAAAATAATATAAATAAGCACAAAAGTACATGAATCCTACACCAAAAGAAATGTCATGCTCATCAGGTGGCACCACTTGGTTAGTACCAACATAAACTTTGTCATTGCAGCTTTACTTTTTAAACAAAAAGTACTTTAATTGGATGATATTTAGCTTTTTACAGAAGATCAATAAATAAATATATAAATAAAACAACCTCCCTCAAATTATCACCTGAATTACTAAAAAGGAAAGAAAACTACTGACTTGGCTAAAGATAAAAATCCTCACAGTCCCAAATGTATTTTGTGTTTAGAAGAATTCCTTATGAACACTCTGACACTGCACTCTATGTGGGAGAAACTGGACAAACACTCCGCCAGAGAATGAATTTACACAGGTTCCACATTAAACATGGCAACACAGATGTTCCTGTAGTGGCCCACTTCAACAGCCATGGACACTGTGAGAGGGACTTTAAAGTCACAGGGCTTATGGGCAACTTCAAAACACAGCGAGAGAGAAAAGAATGGGAAGTTAAACTCATGCTAAAATTTAATACATTACAACATGGATTGAATAGAGACAAGAGATTTATGGCCAGATATGAGGATTGTTTACATCTCTCAGAATGACAGACAAGCTGTCTACAGATCCACATTGTTTTGAAAAAACTCATTACAAACTTCATTGGACAGTTATCTTATCCAGAGATCTTGACAATACATTGTTCTTTTCTCTCTTGTTAAATTAACCCTAGCCTCAATGAATCTATTAATTTTTTACATTTAAAATTTCTCATTTAGATTCACCAGTGTTGTTTCTTATCCTAGAGTGTGTATATAAACATAGGGAACTCCAGTTTCTGTATTACATCTGGCCTGAAGAAGGGGCCTGAGTTGCCTTGAAAGCTTGCATATTGTAATATTTTTAGTTAGCCAATAAAAGGTGTCATTTTGCTTGGCTTTTCTCTACATTCATAATGGCTAACACGGTACAACACCCTAGTACTTATGAACACTCTGAAATAACTTCAGTTTTCTTTGTTTGACAATTCCCCGTACGAGAAAAGCCCACATTATGTACCATTCAGCTTGTGTTGATGACTAGTTATGTAAGATGTCCTCCTTTTTGGGGTTCCTAACCCCATCTTTAACCTTGTATACCCAAAAACCCCTCAATTTAAGGCCATTTTTAGGTGCGTTCACATATAATACACAAAGCACCTATTGCGATAGCCCGAATGTGTCTGTCTGAAACAACTCGGCCTCCCATATACCAATTTTGTTAAAATGTGGCATGCTTATTCTTCAAGGAAATTTGTCTGGACAATTACATTTTCGTTGTCGTATCTTGAACAGAGCGCACTCTATACATTTTTAAAAATTTCAAAATCTCCCATTGAAAAGCACTGTCAAATTTGCCAGCTTGTCAGTCTTAAAACAGAGAAACTTTACTTGCGATTTCATCTATAAGTTAGTTTACAAAACAGAAGAGAAGCAGCACATCATCATCTCACTCCACCGGGTGCTTTAAGTTGTATGATTTAAGTTACATGATTTTCCTCGCCATAAAAATATAAAATGCAAGCACAGTAAACAAAAGGTTATCTAGATATGAGCATATGGCAAGTAAGCACAGAGCAAATTTGGTATTTGGTACACTGTGTTAATTCCCAAGGGGAAATTGCCTTTTCACATGACCATTGGGGGTTAGAGCGCACGGTCAGCCACTGAACAGCGCCCCCTGGAGTTTCGCATGACCATTGGGGAGGTCAGAGTGCAGGGTCAGCCATTGAACAGCACCCCCTGGAGTAATTTTCAGGTTAAGGGCCTTGTTCAAGGGCCCAACAGGGTAGGATCCCTTCTGGCAGTTACATGATTTGAACCTGCAACATTCCAGATATCAGAGCAGGTCCTTAACCTCAGAGCTGCCATTTACTTTTACATTTACTTAGTATTTCTCTTACACTAAACCAGCAGCCTGCCTCCATTATCTGTAGCATATAATGACTCACATTTTACTGACACTATAATTTACTAGGGTGACCATTCCGATTTCAGGCTGTGTGACCCGATAATTAACTGAAGAATATCAAAATGTCCCAGTTTTAACAGGCTGCCCATCTAATAATATATTGCTCTGCTGACACAACCATCCTCACAATATATTTAAAATTTATTTATGAAACTCCAAGTGGCACAAAACCCCATAACCCACCCAATGTATGAATAATCACGTGGTGAAAACCCCAACGTGGAAAGCTTCACGAAGAACTTGTGAATTTTTTTTTTTTTTTTTATTTATTAATTTTATTGTAATCATTCCATACAAATAGATCAATTTATAACAAAAAGAAAAAAAAATTGAAGACAAATCAAAGAACTTGTGTTGAATTTGAACAGCATCGTGAGGGTGACAAAGAAGCAGACGAAAACAGACATCACTGCCATGTACGAGGGGAAACCCAAAAATAACCGGAATCTGTACCTGGTGTGTAATCTCGACTTAGTTGCGAATATCGCCTCTAGGTGTAGCATACTTACCGTATTCTGTGGCACACTGTCGAGTGGCGTTGCTCTGTATTGTTCCTACGCCACTCCATGTCAGTTCTTCTTGATGCTTATTAAACGTGGTCTGCGATTTTTGTAATGGGTAATCATAAAGAACAGCGAGTCTGCGTCAAATTTTGTTTTCTCTTAGGGAAAACAGCTGCTGAAACTGTAGTGAGGTTTGAAACTGCTTTTTAAAGAGGAAGCTTTAAGTAAAGCACAGGTCTACGAGTGGTTTTCGCGTTTCAAACGGGGGGGAAATGTCACTTGATCTTTGCTCCGTGTGACTTTTTTTTTGTTTCTGCATATGAAAAAAAGAACTCAAAAGGAAAGCATTTTTGTACCGTGGAGGAAGTCAAAGAAAAATCACTACAGACTTTGGACAACGTTCCTCTTCAGCAATTCCAAAAATTCTTCTACCAGTGGGAAAACCGTGGGGACAAGTGCATTCATTCACATGGAGAGCACTTTGAAGGACACTAAAGTTTCAGTAAGTAAACATTATTAAAACATTTTTTTTTTCCAATTCCAGTTATTTTTGGGTACCCCCTTTATTTGTTCACACTTCAAGCACTGTTCGGGTTCCTATGCATTCATTTGTGAAGGACTTTGTGTTTTTGTTTTTTTTGTTTTTAGTGCCCTGATTTTTCTCTCTGATGAAGAGCAGATAAAGCAGCCATTAAACAAACGAGGATGGGCTGTATGAGTGGGCAAACATGCTACACAAGTGTCTCAGTTTGAAACTTTGAAAATCTGGTCATCCTCGAGCAGTGCTATACAATGGCTGACTCTATGACCTGACCTCCAAAGGTCATCTGAAAAAACAATTTCCCCTCGGAGATTAATAGAGTGTACCAAAAATCCTATAACTTTCCACCATGATGCCACATTCACCTGATATCCATAATGGTCAATCGCTGTAATAAAATTTACTTTTCAGGTCTGTTATTCCCTAGTATTTGCATAACTGAGCAGCTCTGCAAGTCCCATTTCATGAAAATTAGGGTTAGGGTTATAATGGCAAGACTTGCTCAAGCAAATAAGGAAGAGAGTTTTTTTTTTTATTTAGGTTATTTTAATTGACACTTGTAAATTGTCACTGTGTGTGAGTGAGATGTGGTCCCTGTAATGTACAAAAATCCTACCCAGGCCTACTTTCAGCATTTTGCCCAGTCCCAGTGGGATAGCCTTTGGCCCCCAAAACCTTGAAATGTATTGGGAATGTTCTAGAACCGACCTACTGAACTCATACAGTCCCTGCACAGTCCTCGAACAAACCTGAATGTTACACTGTGCGTACATAGTCTAACTTGTCTACCATATTTTGTGCAGGAAATTACACTCGTATGATAAAAAGTGAACCAATTGGTGTCATCAGCAAAAATTGTCAGAAGGATTCAAACTTGTGCATGACATCAACCAACCCCAGGGGCTCACTTCCTAATGGGATATCAGGGGTCAAAGCTGCTATTGTTAAAATAGGCATGTACTGTGTCATTTGAGATTTCTGGTCATGAATATAATTTTCATATCTGATTCTTTACCAGTGGTCCTAGCCCTCTAAGATCCACTCGCAGAAGGTTAAAAATGTCAAATTAGAAACATAAGCAGGTGGGGTATCATTTTAGAGCAGGAACTCCAGGCCTAGTGGGCCACAGTGACTGAAGGTTTCATTCTAACCCTTTTCCTAATCAGTGACCAGTTATCACTGCTAATTAAATTCTTTTTCACATCATTTTAATAGCCCTGTTTTTAAGGATTCAGTGCTCTGAATTGATTCTTTTCTTCATTAAATGATAGCCAAACAGAAATGAGACCTAAAACGAGCCAACAGATGACCAGCTAAAATGAGGCTTCAAACTCCAACCAATTTCACTCCAATTACTTTCTTAATGTGAACCCGATTCTTGCTGTTAATTAAGCCGATTATTTAATTCCATGGCTTGTTGCTGTTCTCATTCTGCCACAGCAGACATTTCCAAAACTGTTGATTTTTCTGTTTTTTCTAAGAACACCACCAAAATGTTTTGGTGACCTGAGAGGTCAACCTTACTGAGTGAGACCTTCACCATTCTTTACTTTCAGATACTGTGTGATGGGCACAGGTGAGCTGGTCATGTGGTGGCTTGTTTTGTGTCTCATTATTTTGTTTGGCTGCTAAATAAGGAAAAAGAAAGAACAAAGAGGCCCGAGTCAAGTTAATTACAATTAATGCAAAAGAAGTTAATTAGCAGCAAGAACCGTTCACTAATTAAGAAGATGGTTAGAATGAAAACCTGCAGTCCTCCAGGACTGGAGTCTGACACGCGTGTTTTAGACTATTTGAAGGTCAGTGATCACAAATGTTATTTTTGATCCTTTACTAGGGGTCTATGGATCTCTATCAGAGGGTGAGAACTGACAAATTTCTATTGCAATTGATAATATTTTAGACTTTAAACGTTTAAATTGGATCAAATATTTGAAATATCAAAATGTGTGCTTCAACTGTTCTCATTTATTATCTACTTTTACCTCATGAAGTAAATTACATTTCTTTAGGAACACCCAGTGTTATGGCAGTTTAAGCTAATTAAGACTTTTTGCTACTGGTATAAAGGAGCCCCAGTGCCATACGTTGATGCATATCTGCTGAATAATTCTATGGCTGAAACTACTTAAAGACAGAGGATCAGAGTGCAGCCGTACACCAGTTTCACTCAGAAGCAATCAGTAAAGCTCTTAACTGGTACTAATGCTCAGAAAAACATGAATTCAAACACTCATGACAACAAATGTGCAAAAACTAAAAATCTACTTTTCAGAAAAATCTGAATCCAAATACCTTCTTCGTGTTTATGCAGGGTCATGAGCGAGATGCTGAGCTACACTGTACATAAACAGTGAAATTCTGACTTGATGGCTACTTTATGCTGAATTCAATTATTAAATTTTGAAAAGATAAGACTGCTTTTGCATGTTACAACAAATAATGTACACGGTAAAGTGAAGTGAATCCCACCATAAGAAAGCTGCATGCCAAACATCAATGGAACATTAGCACTGAAATAAGAATGGGCACTTGAGATTTATTTTGCATAGTCACAATATCAGGATATGAAATCTGATTTGTTAAAGCACAACTTTCCTTAAAAATGAAGATTGGGTCAACCTTTGTAACCACAGGTAAAGCAATGGAAATACATTAACTGAAAATGGATGGTGGCACCAAACAGTAGTACATGTTGGGCCCAAGTTAAACTGTGATTGATGGTTTGCCAACTCAAAAGAGGTCATCCATGAAATATTATTCTAACGAGTCAAACTGCAAATTACATTTCCTTTCTAAAGTAGTATCTAAAGAACACCAAAGCAGACGTGATGAAAGTGTACAACCTTCACATAGGCAGCAGGCCTAGAACAAACACCTCATGTTATAAAGTATATTAGTTTGTCTGAGTGAGCATTTATGAAATTGTGCAGCAACTGGACAAAGGATGCAAGAACATTGAACACCCATAAACACAGTGGGCCAGTTTCATGTTACTAATCCATCTGGTTTCAAGTCTTCAGACAGGGAGAAGCCGCACTGAAAACCAGAGAACGTATGCCAATTCCCAACATGAAAACTCTCATGCTGTGTAATTAAAAAGACGCTGATGTATCGTGTCTGTGTGTGTTCTGCTCGCAGAGAGAAATATTGATGTTGACAAATAAAAGCACTGTTCATTCTGGTATAGTTTTGAGTATAAATAAAACTTGCACCATGGTATTTTAGAGAAAATAAAATACTAACACATACCGTATAGCATCACATGACCTAAAAACATCAAGATATGTAGATTTTTAGCCATATCGCCCAGCCTTAGTTGTATGTATCAGAAACCAACATTTCCAAAAATGAATGGAATTTAAATTATGGATTTCCAAGCATAAGAAAACTAGCCTTGGTTATGGTGTTTGAAATTCAGCCAGCAATCCAATCAGGCACATTCTCAAGCCCGTTATGAAATGCATAATTCAGACCACGTATTGTAAGAAAAGGCGCTATGTTGCATCCGACCAGAGACAGATTCACACAGGAGGCACAGGTAAAATAAACTATTTATTTTTCTTCAGCTGGAGTGCACGTCTTCCTCGTAATCCCTCCAGCCACAACACAGTCCCAAGCACAGTACACTAATACCCACAAGTTCAAAACCACTTTCTCTTCCTCCACCACTCCTCCCTAGCAACCTCATCCTCTTCATCCCAATTCTGCCCCCTGAGTGGTGGTCGCTGTCTCCCTTTATTGGGCACCTGGAAGTGCTCCAGGTGCTTGATTGCCGAAACCCAGCTGCACTTCCAGGTGTGGCAAGACCAATGCCCAAAAGGGGCCCGCAGTTCCTGCTGCAGCACCCCCTGGCGGCGCCTGCGGAACCCAAAAGGGCTGCACAGAACTCCAACCCCCATGAAGCCCTGGGAGAGTCTGAAGGAACAGCTGCAACCCAGGGAGGTTGCCATCTAGCGTCCAGGGGGAGACACTGGGTTTCCCACCCTTGTCTCCCTGGTATATATGGTGCAGGGGCATCCCGGGCCAGGCATGGGCCCCAGCCATCCATCACAGTATATACCACATTTCTGAAATACTGCTGTTATCTCTAATAAATGCTTACATGTAAATTTGTTTTATAGTGCCACAAAAATAATGTTAAAAAAAAACAGATATATAGAATGATTTACACATTGTTGGTCTTTTTATCTATACTAAATTTTGTGACATGATGTCACTGAAATAGCAGTATCATTCAGATATCTGCTTTAACGCCACTAAATCTTGAATATCAATAGCAGAATGGATTTGACATAAAATACAGCTTTGTTGTATGGAGTGAACCTCCAGTTTCAGAGTAAAGCCATTAACGTTATTATTATGCTGCAGATTGAGTGAGTGAATGACGCAATGCTAAAAGCTGATACAGTTCATTCTAGCAGTGGTAACTGTAAATGCGACTCCATCCTAGGAGCACAACTGTGTGCAGCTTGGGCCGAAATGCCAGCTGCTGCAATTGACGTGTGCATTAATCTGCAGGGCTTATCCAGCCAGTGTTAAGGGGCGCGCTTGTATGGTTCTATTACCTAAAATGCAAAAGGCAAAGGTCTGATGGATTTAAAAAAAAATAAATAAACATCAGGCGTGGGAATTTGTGTCCTTAATATAGAAAATAGCATTGATTTTTCAGACTACATATTGGCTAGGAGGAGGCTTTGACCCCTGCAGCTCATAACTAGATTAAACAGCTTTGATAATTGATGGACGCACTGACTGACAGACAGACAGATATCTTAATGCAGTCCTCTCGAGTGCACATTCTTTTTGTACCTTAGCACTCTCCTTTGCTGAGAGGATAAAGCACAGGTTTAATGAAAGAACAGGTCAGACTGAATGTTTGAACCTCTGCAGTATAAGTAACAGTAAGAACGCAACTCAATTCAAGATGTTTCTGGCTCTCTTCGTGAATTAGCTAATGATATTGTATTAGTAAAGCAAGATTTGTTTTGATCATATTTCTAGCAGGACAACTGTGGGTAATATAACATTTAAAAAATGCTGACACTGATGAAACATACCAATATAATAGAGTTCGGTATGAAATAAGTTACTGAGGTTAGTGGATTAAAGGATAAGTTCAATATTTTTCAAGTCAAACATGGTATATATGCATTTGTCATGCAAAACTGTGTTCCAAGGTTGAGCACTTTCTATACATATAAAAAACAATGTATCTTGCCCACACTGACACTTTACAATGGAGGATTATGGGGCATCACTAGAAGAATAAAAGCCTAAAAATTACTGGTGAAGCAGCAAAAAGTTTTAATACAAGAAAACCTGTCTTCTGTTTTTCCAACACATTTATGACAAAAGGAATCTGAAAATAAACGTTTCATCTCATATTCTTGGTAACTATTTTTCTCATGCTAAGGACACATTTTCTATTTGCTTGTGAGAGTTATCACAAAAATATGGAAGTAAACGAATCACGTGGTACAAAAAGTCTACTATGATTTGGACTCTTCAGAGGAATCCATGCCCTGCGGTGAAAGGTTGATGAGCACGAAGACTAAGTGCTGAGCTATGGTGCACATTTGGTCTTCTTTCTAAATGGCTGAACCTCATAATCCTAGGCTATGGGGTATGGAGGAAAAGCTTAAAAACTACCCAAATATGTCCATTTTTCAAGCCAAGACAGTTGTTGAGTAACGTCTGTGACAACAAAAGTGATCTGGCAATAATCATTTTGTCTTACATTCCTAGTATTTTTCTCGCAGTATGTATATGTTTTCCAATCACTTGTGAGAACTGACACGTAAATACAGAGAATCAACCATGTGACACGATAAGTTTGCTTGGATTTGGTCTGTCAGGTGGAAACCACACCTCAGGGGGGTGAAAGGTTATTGAGCAGGAAGTGCTGAGCAGTGACACACAGCTGGTGTGTGTGTATCTGTGGGTATTAGATAGATAGATAGATAGATAGATAGATAGATAGATAGATAGATAGATAGATAGATAGATAGATAGATAGATAGATAGATAGATAGATAGATAGATAGATAGATAGATAGATAGATAGATAGATAAAGAAAGGCACTATATAATAGATAGATAGATAGATAGATAGATAGATAGATAGATAGATAGATAGATAGATAGATAGATAGATAGATAGATAGATAGATAGATACTTTATTAATCCCAAGTGGAAATTGTTGTTCATAGAAGTCATGTAGATGTGTGTAAACATAAAAAACACATCAAAATACAGCAACTGTCTTAACTTGAAAAATGGACATATTTGGTAATTTTTTTTTTTTTTTTTTTATTTTCCTTCGTGCCCTTCAGTTTCTATTGCAAAGCTCCTGTGCAGGCACAATATATATTTCTTTTAATTTATAGAAAGCATTTAAACTTTAGAACACAAATTTACATGGCAAACGCATATATATAGTGTTTGTGAAGAAATAAGACTGCATTGTTAAAATAAAGGACACAATAACAGGCATTATTATTTCTGGAAATTGCTACCCCTCCATAAACAGTAGAATAAAAATCAGATTTTTCCTTGAATTTACAGATTGTTCTTTTGCCTCTGCAGACAAATTTCAAGCACAATAAATGAAATCTTTCCAGTACACTCCACAAACAATTAAGACAGCCTTCAGTCTAGCTACACAGCAGATTCAGTACTCACCTTCATAGATGAATGGACAGCTGATTCCGGAGGGTAGACTATGAAGTGTCGTAGAGTAAATCCAAAGCCCTGAGAGGTCCGATGCAATCGAATGGTCTTGGGGCCTGGCCATGAGAATTGCTCTTCGTCTACAAGTGAAGCCACTTCACTTTGCTCTTGTACATCCTTTTGCTTTGTCTGTAAAGGGAAAAAAAAGGCATTCCAGTCATCTGATGTCAAAGTGGACCGTATTCATGACATCAGGCAATCAGTCAGTTTAAATGTGGGGTGCACATTCACGGCATCTGTGAATGATACGGAAACACTGCTGCTTTTTATCTTCCGTCTTTAAAACTATGCATGGCTTCAAATACAACTATAGAAGCCGTATTCATGCATACATGCATTATTTTTACAAAGGTGATCTGGAAGATCAGGACTTGTTATATTTGCTCACATATTTAATACAATCAAAGCACAAGGCATTATCATAAAGCAAGTCGGAGAGCTTCAACTGGCAACCTTATCGTTTAAAGTTGAGTCCAAGCCATCTGAACTGTCTTTGGCATAAATGACCATCATTACTGCAATGAAATCCACGAGGAAGACTGTTGAATTAATGTCCTCTCTTTCTCCCTCAAATAAAAAACTTAAAATATTAAACCAAATACTTCCCCATTTACATCATTAACTGCTTTAACAGCAGATGCACAGTATAGAAGTTCATAAAAAAAAAAAAACTTGTGTTTAAGTTCACTAAAAAATTAAAAATAGTCCATAATTACTTGTGATTACGTTCAAAAAACACGATTACATTTTTTTCTCGGCCACTCCATGTTTTCATGGCAAAATTAAATATTGAATTCCCACCCAATGTGGTCGATAGGCGCCCAATGCTATACAGTGCCAAAAAATGTGAATAAAGTCCATATAAAAAAAGAAAACTCTCATATAACTCTTGATGCATAATCCACATGTCCGATAATCATTTGTGGGGTCAAAACATGCAAAATGTGTTTATTTTTTGCTAAAATATTATTCACAGTTAGTCGCAGAACACACAAGGAAGACGTCATTCCCACAATGCTCCGCCTTATAACTGAAAATCTGTCTCTCCCCCTCACTCACCGGTGAAGAACCATTTTTCAATCCACACTTCAGGAAGTAACGGTTAACAATATTTTAGTAAACAAATGTGCACATTTTGCACGATTTGACCATACAAATGGATATCGGACATGTGGATTATGTGACACGAGTTATGTGAGAATTGTTTTTTCTTTTCTCCATGGACAGTTTTCACTTTGTTTGGCACTAAATAGTGTTTGCCCCCTACTGACCACGTTGAGCTGGAATATTCAGTATTTAATTTCAAAAACATGAGATTAAAAATTTTTAATCTCAAGACACCACTACAAACTTACATGGGGTGTAGCATTTAAAATAAATATTTTTAGGTGGCGTATTCCTCTATGCTATACTTAATGATTACCTATTGCTGCGTCACAATACTGTTACTTCATTTTTTTCATGTCACATTACTTGTTATTGTACAGCATGCTGGGCTCATAAGTGGATGTGCGTTTAACAATAAACTGAAAATAAAATGAAATGTTCTAATATGATGTGATGGGCTGGTGCCTCATCCACTGATTGTTCCGGCCTTTCACCTCATGCTTACTATGAAAGGACCCATCATCTAAACGTCAGAACTCTGGATGAACAGATGACATGGTAGATGTTCTAATAAGCACAAACTGTCAACACCAGTTAAATGATTAGAAAACAATTTGGATGAACACAGTTTGAGAAATCCTAATCTGCATATTCACTATTCTGCGATAGGATAAAAGTCGATATTGAGACTGCTGCAGGAATGACGGATACTATTGGGGGGCCATTTTCCCACATGACCACATGTAACCATAAAGTAATTTTTTGAATTTAACTTCTTAAGAGAATGAAGCTTGTGTCTTTCATAAAGACCAAAATCTTATGACAAGACTCCTAGTGTGAGCTATACATTGTACTCACTATACTACTGACCTGTCAATTTTAAATCTTTTTTCCCAGAACCTGCAAAATACAGGGTGTCCCAAAAGTCACAATACACTTCCTTTTTTCTATTTCGTTCCAGGTATCATTCAGAGGGACTTAAGCCATTAGCATATGACAACTTAGGCTTTGCAGTTTTTGTAAGCACATCAATTCCCTTCACCATGGCGCCCCTCCCCATGTTGACAGATTAGTCAGATATCCTGAACATCAAGTTTCCTGACCGATGGATCGGTTGATGGGGTCCCCTTGAATGGGCTCTGCGTTCCCCTGACCTTACACCTTGTGACTTATTTTTGTGGGGCTATATCAAAAGCAAGGTGTATCCCACTAAGCCCCGTAACCTGTCACAGCTTGAGGAAAGAATCCACACGGCCTGCGGCGAGGTCGGGGAAGAGATGCTGCTAAACATCGGAGGCGCTTTCTTCCGAAGGTGGCTGAAAGTTGTCGAAAATGGAAGAGCTCATGTGGAGGTATACAACTAGTCTTCAAGGCATTGGAACGTGATGGCAAGCCTAGCAAGTAAAACTGCAACAAATCCTTTGTTGATGCTAGAAATATTAATAAACTCAGTTTCTTGTGTAATTTTTAGGAATTTATTAAAAGTGTATAGTGACTTTTGCGACACCCTGTACATAAAAAAAAAAACCTCCAAAATTATATTCTAACACACCTTCACACGCACCACAAATCAGGACAGTTATGATCAGGATGAGCAGGAGGCCTTCTTCTGCCCTAAAGACATATTACAGCATTGCTGGGAAATTTGCACCTTCATAGAAACTGGGTTAAGATTTTCTTACACAGACTTATTTTAAACCTACTTTAACAGCAAAGTTTTAAAAACTTCTTCAAATACAAAATGTAGTTGTCATATTAAATCATGCTTGTATTTGTGTTATTTCTTAATAAAATCAATATAGGTCATTTTAAAAAGAGAATTATGGAGCACTTGGTCCCAACGCTGTTCTGACCAGGCCATTACTCTTATTAAACAAAACAAGAGCGGATGGGAGCAGCTGGCATCAACAGTGACGGACAACACCGGACCATCAGTTACATATACTACCGTGTGCCTTAGGACATTACTGGCTACGTGGAAGGACAGCCATTAGGTTAGGGTCAGTTTATCTCTGACTTTGCTAATTTCAAAAGATTGTGGGGCCTTCCAGAGATTTATTAACTGATTTATTAACTGTCTTTTTGTTAGCTGGGCTTCTATTACGTTTTAGCCAACACGTAAGGATCTCTTTCTGCTTGCATTCACTCAACTTCATTAAGAGTGCTTATGTATGTCAATGATGATGGCTTTGTCCCTTTCAGAGTTTCAAGTCTATCTTGAGTGAAAAGTACTAAATTAATTATTGAATTTAATCTCCCATGTCTAGAAAATTAGGACTGCTCAGTGTGATCCAAAGACATCCCTGACATCTACCAAGCCAACAGTTAATGTGTATATGCAAGTGAAGAAAATCTAAAAGGGTTTTAGCAAATAAAGAGTAAGAGAAAAACCTTATATTTATTCAAAAATAGTCCTATTTAGAAAACTTGGGTACAGTACCCTTCTGGAAGAAGCTTTGATGTTGCTCAGCATTAAAATCACTTTATAAGAACAACTGATTTTCATGATGGAGGACGAGGAAGTTAGGAGCACGCGCTGATACAGCATATTGCCGCACCCACCACATGACAAATCAACTCAGGATCCCAGATTTAACTCCTGAAAAATGGTTACTACTATTAAATATAACAGGACAAGCACTATCTCTGTTACTGTTTATGATCCAGGCCAGGCGGTGTGAAGGTGAAGCAACTGGACTCTTTAAGCCACAAGGTTCCTGGGTCAATTTCTTCCTCTGTCTCCCTGAGTAACCCTGAGGAAGTCGCTTAACTAGCTTGAGCTCCAACACTCACTGCTAACATGTGGATGTTGTCATGAAGTGAGGTCTGCGACAGCAAAAATTGAGAGAAAAAAAAAAAAGCAGTGCGGTTTTGAACCTCACAAATACAGTCACGTGAGAAAGAAAGTACACCCTATTTCAATTCTAATTGTTTACGTATAATATCATATAATAAAAACAAATCATCTGGTCCTTAGCAGGTCTTAAAATTAAGTAAATACAACCTCAGATGAACAACACCACATGACATATTACACCGTGTCATTATCTATCTAACGAAAACTATGCCAAAATGTAAAAGCAGTATATGAAAAATGAAGTTCACCCTTAATGCTTCCACAGGAATTAAGTGGGTAAGTAGCAGCCAAGTGCTGCTCAACAAATGCATTTGATTAACTGATAATCAGCAAGTGTGACCACCTCAATAAAAGCAGAAGTTTTGGCAGTTTGCTGGTCTGGAGCATCCAGGTGTGCGTTAACACAATGCCAAGGAAGAAAGACATCAGCAATTACCTCAGAGAAGCAATTGTTGATGCCCATCAAGCTGGGAAGGGTCATAAGGCCATTTCCAAATAATTTGAAGCCCATCATTCTACAATGAGAAATATTCACAAGTGAGAAACATTCAAGGCAGTTGCCAATCTTCCCAGGAGTGGATGTCCCACCAGATTCACCCCAAGGTCAGACTGTGCAATGTTCAGAGAAATTGCAAACAACCCAAGAGCTCCATCTCAGACTCTACAGGCCTCGGTTAGCATGCTCAATGTTAACGTTCACGGCAGTGAAATAGGAAAAAGACTGAACAAGTAGGCCTTAAGTACAGCTTAGGCTTGCAAAGTTGCATCTGAACAAACCACAAGACTCACTGGAACAATGTCCTTTGGACAGACAAGACCAAAGTGGAGATGTCTGGTCATAATGCTCAGCGCCACGTTTGGTGAAAACCAAACACAGCATATCTGCACAAACATTTCATGCCAACTGTCAAGCACGGTGGTGGAGGGCTGATGATTATATTATTATTATACAGCCAAAGGACCTGGGCACCTTGTAGTCATTGAGTCAACCATGAACTCCTTTGTATATCAAAGTATTCTAGAGTCAAATGTGAGGCCATCTATCCAAAATTGGGTCATGCAACAAGACAATGATCAAGCACATCAGCAAATCTACAACAGAATGGCTAAAAAACAAAAGAATCAAGGTGTTGCAATGGTCCAGTGAAAGTCCAGACATCAACCCAGTTGAAATGCTGTGGCGGAACCTTAAGAGAGACAAACCTCAATGAAATGAAGCAATGTTGTAAAGAAGAGACAGCCCAAATTTCCTCCACAACGATGTGAGAGACTGATAGTCATCCAGAAAAGCTACTGAATCATGGGGTGTACTTAGTTTTTCACACTTGGCTACTCCATTTTGGCTTCATTTTTGTTAAATAAAAAATGACACGGTGGAGTCTGTTGTGTGTGGTTTTACACCTGAGGTTAGAGAACTTTAGAACTTGGTAAGGAGCAGGTGTTTCTTTTATTACATTCTGATACGTAAAACTTCAGAACCCTAAGAGGGTGTACTTTCTTTTACACGATTGTAGAAGAGAAGCTCATCATATTTTATGTACCATAACAGAATGGAAAAATAAAGGGCAGACATTGCTGCCGACCTTACTGCAGCTGTTAACCCTTCATAAAGTGCCGCTTCGTCAGGAAACACGCAATTCGCTGTCAGAAAATGAGGCTAGCATGACTGTGCTGGAAAATCATTACTCGGTTGGTAAAAGTGACATGGGCTGTGATTTTTATCATTTCATTTTAATCAGACATGATGCAAGCGAAGAGATCAGCGACTGATCGGTAAGTCTGATTTGCCCCATGATGAAGAGTCAGCCATTTCGGCGTCGGCTTTAGTTAATTGCTTCAAATAAATTCACCCGTAAGCGTCAGTAGGCTTTGAGCCCTAAGAACCAAGTTCCCCAAACTATTCTGTAATATTTCCGTAATTATTTACTGCTCCGATGCTGATCTTTCTGATCATAAAATAGGTCAGTACAATAGCAATTGATGAGAAGAACTCAATTTCAGAAATTCGACATTTGAGGGTTCCTCTACAGTGCCTTTTTCTCTTGCATGACGTGGCTCAAAAACTAATCAGCACATTGTCATCTCATAATAGGTGTACGTTTTGAGCTTGGTAGTATTCCGTCAAGTTGTTTTAGCTCTAGACTGTACTCAAGAAACTGACCCACATATACAGACAGATACACACCCAGCATCGAGATATTGATGTTTTTGGTATCAGGGGACCCTAAAATGTTGCAATGTGTCGAACACCAGAGGTTGAAAGTTTTGAGGAATTAAAAGCTTTTGCTAACCCCCCCACCAACTCCAGACAATAGGGTATGATAGATACTACTTTTACTTATTTGGTCGATGCCTTTATTCCAGGCGGTTCGCATGAGGTCTGAATGTGATCCGGCAGCACAGGACCGATTTAACTACATGAAATACTGCCATGTTGAGCGTCTGCTGTCGGTAATTGAGCAACCTCATTCCTAGCATAATGAGTCATAGATTAAAAGGAGCATTAAAAACAATAAAATAGGGGAAAAAAAAAAAAAAAGATAAACTAAAAATCCACACAGGTACAAACATAAATTCGCAAAAAAAAACACTCATACAATTAACTCGTTTAATCAGAGCACCACCGGAGTCAGTCTCACAGCCTCGCACACTCGGGATTGGACAGCAGTAGTTGACTATGTTTTATTTGTGATCGGATAGATCAGAAAACATACAGAAGTGGCAAGAAATGAACAGCAGAAACAAGCAGTTCCTTGTGAGACCGACGATCAAATGTCATACACCATGAATACACCATGTCCGCAGGTGGGGCATCCTCTCAATGCACACACTAACACCGACCTATTAGTCAATATTAATCTAGCATTCCAAAATAAACATTAATAACGAATATGTACAAGAGTTAAGAGAGCAAACATATGATTTGAGATAAACTAAACTGGGATTACGTTCATAATGCGGCTACTGGGGATTACATATGCAACACAACATTATACGGTTAAATGAAAATTATATTACAAGTCTACAGTACTGTCATAAAACTGGAGCACATCAGTGTGTGCCATCAGCTTAACGCGTCTTCAGTTAAACACTCCGCTATCTGGAACGTGTCCTTCAGCTCCTATACTTTAAGTAGCACATCATTTTAAGGTAGTTTTCCTCTTAACTAATGCACCTAAAAATAATAATTTCTTTAAATGGCACTTATACGGTTCTTTATTGGGTCATGTGGTTTCTCATAGAACTACTGCTTGCCATTTCATTCTGGGAAGGGGTTTTGCATATGAAGTTGGTTCCTTGTGCTTTGAGTAACTTCTTAATATGTCGAAAAAAAAGATGAAATCTTTAATGTATGGTAGGTGGCCTAGCAGGACACGAACAGATTGAGAAAACGTGCTGCTACAGTATATGTATGCAGCAAGAGTCCTTTTAAAATCAGGAGTCATTGGTATTTCTCAAATCTGTTACCATCTGTTCATGTCTATTTACTGTATGGAGCCTGTTACAGATCTAAATAAATAAAAGGTTCTTTTTGGAACCTTAATGTGGATGGGTTTTTAGGAAGCCAAAAATGGTTCCCCTATGGCATTACTCAAGAGCCCCTCTGGCACCTTTATTTTTTTTGAAGAGTGTACGGAAAAGACAGTGATGCACAAATCACTCACCATGATATTTTTGTTTCCTGGGGAAAAAATTATTCTGCCCAGTGAAAGAAGTCCACCACAAGGCCATGGGATATTTATTGCTATGTTTAGTTTGTTGGAAGGTTTACAGTGTGAAACGTAACCAAACTAACTGGAAATTGAAACAAAGAAACAAAAAGTCCACTTGTTTGGAACAAAGCAAACAGACTATGAGGGCGAAAACAACTTTAGTGACTCTCATCCACTTGCTTGTATTTTCAATTTTAAAAGTCCCTGCTAATTCACAGTTCATAAAACTATGTTAGCACGTGAACACTAATAGTACAATGACATTTTTAAATGCATCTCAAGTCTTAACAAGCAAGTGAATTCAAACAAACCTATAAAAAGCCTGCTCCATTAGAAGTCATAATTGGCATCAAATTACCAAACTGGCAGGAATGAAAACCGACACCCACTGTGGCACTTCAGTGGCCAAGTGTATACAGTACAGACATATTTATACAGTAAGCTTCCACACTCCAGGCTTGTTATGTGAAAAAGCTTTAAATAAATTAAAATACAAAACACGCACACAGAAAGAAATATTTCATCCTCTAATGTTACAAGGTACCAGCCTCTTCAGCTATTTGCCATCAATAAATATCACCACATCCAGTAATATGGCACATTGCTCAAGCATCTCAAACTCCTAGCTTGAAGAAAATGCAGTCAAAAAAAGATAAGGAGCCGGCCAGGAAGAAGGAAGCAGCATGTGGTAAAGAGCAACACACGAAAAGTGAAGTTGAAGAGAAAGCTTCTCATCACCCCATGTGTAGCTGAAATGAAAGTGAAACTTTGGGAGAAATGTACACAATCCACTATGAGGTACTGCACCACGTTGCCAAACTAAAACCATAAACAGCTGCAACCAACTTTAATATTAAAGCATGCCAATGCGGATGAGGATTACCAGCCGCTTGTACCCCCAGTCACCAGCCACTCCCAGACCAGCACATGAAATCCGAAAAGACCTCCAGCAGCAGCAGCAACAACAAAACAGTCTGCTGCAAACATTACTCATGATGGTGGCAATAAAATAAAGAAACGACCACAGCTTCCAAGTTTTGTTTTTTCCATGTGTTAAATCCAAAACGCAAAGCAAAACTGATAAACAATTCCAAAGCACAGACAAAAGAAGGCAGCATGTGCCCCCTGACACTCCTTAATTTGCTGGCAACAGGCATGTCAGTTATGCGGACAACTCTGTCACCCTGCTCCTGAAAAGGGCATTCTGGAGTGAAATGTGATAGCCACCCACACAGCCGATTAGCACATACAAAACTATGGGGTGAAATTTATGGGAAATGGCTTTAATTATATTGATTACAGAGAAATATTTATTTATTTTAAATTGTACTACTGGCTGCAACCCCAGTGTTTTCTGAACGAATAAAATGGTCCATCACCTCCATCCAAACCAAACAAATCATCTGGCTTTTTAAAGGGATTATTTCGTGGCTAAACTATGTATGCTGGAATAAATTATAACAGCTACAATGTGGAAAAAAAAAAAAAACAAAATATGGCAAGGAGTACAACAGAAAACTCCGCACTGAACACTCAAAAAAAAACCTGTGTCTATACATAGCAGACCATTCTGGACCGAAAAGTGATATAACTGATTAACAGAGTCAAAGTTATGGAGAAATGGCTTTAATTATACTGATTAAAGACAACGTATTGTTTATTTTATTTTCTTACAAAACATTGTACTACTGGCTGCTGCTTCAGTGTTTTCTAAACGAATAAAAAGGTCCATCACGTCCATCCAACCCAAACAAATCATCTGGCTTTTTAAAGGGATTATTTCGCTGCTAAGGTATGTCTGATGGCATAAATTATAACAGCTACAAACTGGATGGGACACGCACCATGTTTGTAAAGATCATAGCAAATTGTACAACAAAAACTCTGAACTGAACACTTTAAAAAAGAAAAGAAAGAAAAAAAAAACCTGCGTCAGTGAACAATTATTTTAAAAGCCCACGGTCAATGATTCAAAACGAGAAAAATGAGCAACGCTACTAATTTCCCTTTGTGCGTGAGCCAGATTTGAAAAGTATAACAACAACTGAAATGATTTTAGCCTCTTACCCTGCAGCCGCTAAACAACTTCTTGCAAGTTGGGGTCGACTTGCTCAGAGGTGTGCTGTCAGTACAACTGAAGCCCAAATCCAGTTCTCCTCGATTTGCTCTAGCAAGTAATTTAAGCCAGAGGCAGCTGGGCTCGGGCAAACAGCACTCCACGCCAATAAGAGCTGTCCATCTGCAATTCTCCTTGGGGGGACTGCAGCTCAACTCCACTGAGCTGCTGTCACACATTTTCTGGGTCCCTTCAGCACCCGAGGGTCTGCAGACTCCTCAAAGCCAGCAGGGTTCCACAACCGGGAATGGTGACACGGGATAAGCAGAGTAGGCCCCAGTTCGATTACATAAACCATTCATTTTGGATCAAAGGCAAACCTGCAATAGCAATGAGGAGAAAAAGCCCACACTACTCCTTTCCCGCTATGATTCCTGCCGTTCCGGCATCCCACAAGACCATTAAGAGAAGGAAAAAAAACATCCCGGCAGCCAGAGCTGCATGTTCAGCTCTTGCCAGCTGTAATGCACACTGAGGTGCAAGATGTGATGGGCGTGCTTTTGGATGCTCAGCTTCACAACAGGGAGGAGAGCCACAAGCTTAGAATAATCAGAAACGCCTTACAGTTAAAGCGCTTCTCTCCCACCTCCCTCTCTTTCTCTCTGCTTTTCTTCTTGAAAGAATCCTCCTCACACAAACAGCTGCCACAAGCGTATCACTTACCACCTCTCGAGAGTCACCCTGGAGTCCTATCCCGTCCCCACACCCAGCCACTGAAAAACACACACACACACATAGGCTTACTAAACCCATCTGAAATGTTACATGCTACACATTCAGACTTAAACAAAGGCTGTGATGGCCACACCATCTGAACAAGCAGTAAAACAGATCAGGTTTTTTAGCTGCTTGAACAAAAAAACAAGCCAGCTGAATGCGGGACAATCCTAGAAAAGGCCAGTTTCAGTTGTCTGGGGGGTCTGTGGCACACAATCGCTACAAGCTGGAGATGTTCTTGCTCTATTCGTGACTCTTATTCTAAGTTATGTCATTAGTCCTCTCGACTGGTCAAATGGTCAAAGCCAGCAGTGTGAATTATCACATTAACACTTTCAGCAGACCATTACATTACAAGTATTAAGTTACACAGTGGGTCTGCACAGAATGCTGCCTGAACCATCCGAGAATCAGTCACGCACCAACTAAAAACTAAAGGCATATAACTGGGAGGCGAGTCAGCACCAGCACTTCTTCAAAAAACACAGAGATGCAGGATTGGAACATGACGTGGTGCACTATAAAGTGCTGGCAGTTTAAACCAATGGCTATCATACAAATGGGGGAAGGCCAACATGGAAATGGGGCATCAGCTTAATGTGGAACAATCCTACAAATGGCCAGTTTCAGTTGTTTGTGAGGTCTGTGGCAGACAATCACTACAAGCTGGAGATGTTCTTGCTCTATTCATGACTTATTCTGAACCACATCTTTAGTCCTCTCGACTGGTCAAATGGTCAAAGCTAGCAGTGTGAATTTTCAAGTTACCACTTTTGCCAGATCACTACATTCCAAGTATCAGTACCAGCACTTCATCAGAAAACGCTGAGATGTAGGACTGTCACATCACGATGCACAATAAAGTGATGGTGGTTTAAACCTAGGGTTTGCACGTAAACTGGGAAAGACAACATGGAAAGGGACATGACAAATGGAAAATCTTTGTTTTCAAATAATCAAACCGGCAGCCGGAGAAACTACCTATTAATCAGAAACTCATAAGTGGGTAGACAGTACAGTAATAATAAAATCTAAAACAGATAAGAGGGGGAACTACACTACACATACAAAATCGTTAATCCAAACAAGCCCAAAGGAAAGTCAAGAAGCACAACAACAAATCACAAGCTCTCTAAATGGTGGATGTTGCTCACTTTAACTCAATGCTCAAGCAGGACCTCTGTAAGAACTCCTTGCCTTTATTTCTCCAGCACACCCCCCAATATCATAGGACTACTGCAAATTAAGAAATCGTTGCAAAATAAGGCATAATCTTGGAGCACCTGGCATGAAAATGAACTGCTGGAAGAGGAGCCCCACATACAGACAGGAGGGTTATGGGTAAACAGCAGGCTAATGAATAAACAGGGATGGACAAACCAACATAGACAGGAAGGACCAGGGGCAAAAAGGCCTCAAACACCTATAAGAGGACCAGGCACATGGTATAGGAAAAGAAGGGCTGGGGCGGAGCTAATAATAGACAGGAGGGGCCTCATGCAAATGGTATGCAAATAAAGGGTTGGGACAGATCCTCAGAGGCACCTGTGATGGGCCAGGGACATGCGGCCTGTAAATGAAGGGCTAGAAGTGGAATGTCAAGAACAGACAGAAGGGGTCAGAGCAAATAAGAGGCTAGGGGTAAAACCTGATGCCCATTTCTGACAATGATAACCAACTTAAATTCATGGAATGTTCAACAAAAAAAGTTTAAATTTCTTTAAAGCGCTTTAGGACACAACGTAAAGTACTCCAATTAAACGTGACACTTTAGAAATTAACAGAAAATATTGGCAAAAATACACCATTACTTCAGTTAGTGACATTGCTACTTCCAAATGTATTTCTATCCTGAATAGTTAAAATCAATTCAACAAGAACAAAGAGCAGGATGGACACAACTGTTAACCTGAATGAACAGAAAATGCAACAAAGAAAAAGTGCAGATACATTACATGAGCACTTACACAATTTATACTCCAAAATAAGAAACATCACTGATGTCATTTACATCACACATAACACAATTATCCAAAGCATGCTTCTGCCATTATAAACTGTTGGAAGATTAAGACATTTTCTAAATATGCACGATACGGAGAAATTAAATTTATGCACTTATTTCTAGTAGAATTGACTACTGCAATGCATTATATTCATTGGCTCTTCAAAATGTTCTTTAGGCAGCTTTCAGTTAATTCGACATGCTGCTGCAAGATTTATTACAAGAAAAAGAAAATATGAACACATAATTCCAGTCCTCAAATCTACACACTGGCTCCCTGGGCCGATTTCTTTGAACTTATAAAGCCTTGCATAGCCCAGGCCCTGCTTGCTTATCTGAAGTTATCATTAAATACAAATCAAAGCATAAATTGAGATCTTAAGATGCCATTCTACTTATTATTTCAAGGATAAATAAAACAACAGTGGGAGGTCAAGCTTTTAGTTAGTATCCCGAAACTGTAGAATGGTCTGCCTGGTGCTATAAGAGGTGCCCCTTCGGTCTCAGCTTTTATATCCAGGCTGAAGACTCACTATTTCAGTTTAGCATACCCTGACTAGAGCTGCTAATTAGCTGTGCATACTGCATTTCTGAATGTTAAGTCATTTGTACAGAAATATAAGCATCACAATATTTTTTAAACCGTTACTAACCCTCCTCTATTATGTTTCTTTTCTCAGTATCTAGATGCTCTCCTGCATATAGAAAAGTCATCTCAGATACAGAAGCGTAGGAAAGATGGAAAGATTCTCTCATTAGATTGGACGACCAGCACAGACTTCACTATAGAAAACCATATTGGGGTGGGTGCGGGATAGGCAGTCAGTTGTTCGAGGTCTTAAGGACTGTGACTTTATTTTTCTACATTTCTACATTTAATAATTAATATATAATCTATACTTGTATTTTAACTGAGAAGTGTTCACAGCGCTCTGCACCTGTAATCAGTGAAGAGCATTATACAAAAAGTAAGCTGAATTAATAAAAACAAATGGAGAAGGAGACAACATGAATAATACTGAATCTGTAACCTGCTTAGATATACTGTTTAAAATAATTTGTAGCTGTGACCTCACATGATGCAATACTTCTACATGTGAGTGTCCTAATGATTAGGGAGCTGAACCAGACACTCACTATGGTCTGAAAGTTCAATCCCCATAGCTTAATGTTCTGAAAAAGGAACATACCTTGGAAAAGCAGAATTTGAAGATGTAAGACAAAGAAAATACCAAGAGCAGGGGGAAAAGAAAGTGCTGTACTTATAGTAGCCACATGTACGTGACTGGCATGCAAGCTAAACATTTTAGCACCAAGTCTCTGGCTTGATTATACATCACAAAGCAGCAGCTCAAGGCCACACAGGCCATTATGTTTCATGATCAAGGCTGCAGAAGACTAACGTCACTAATACACAACATCAGACACACCTTACTAACTTGCCCTTTTACTGAAGACTGTTAACATACTAAAAGAGTGACTATGAAGGGCATAACTGAATACTTAAGTTGATGCTGAGACTCAAAATAGTTATGTTCCTGTAAACATTTTAAAGCATTAAAGACAAAGTCAAGCTAAGAGAGTGGACGAGTGAAGCCCCCAAACAATTTTACTGTCACTACTGGACAGTGCTGTAAACTGTGCTCTGAGATTTTTCATGCAAGATGGATAAAGGTTTTGAGGTAAAATTGTTAAAATCACTAATCATGGTGCTGAAGTGAGCAGACATGTGGCATGTTGATTAGAACAGGGGTTGCCAACTCCGGTCCTGGAGGACCACCATGGCTGCAGGTTTTCATTCTAACTATTTTCTTAATGAGTGACCTGTTTTTGCTGCTAATTAACTTCTTTTGAAGTAATTTTAATTGACTTGCTCTTGAAGACACAGACCCCTTAATTGTTTTTTTTCCTTAATTAGCAGCCAAATAATAATGAAATACAAAATGAGCCAAAACAACTGGTGTCCATCATAAAATATCTGAAAATAAAGAAAGATGAAGGTCTCAGGAATGTCGATCTGCTCAGGTCCCCAAAACATTTTTTATGTATTTTTTAAACTTTATACAATTGACTAAGGTGAAAGGTCAGTGCTCGGTCACAACTTGGGACAATTCAGGTAATTTTGTGGTCTCTAAATTGTTCAGCTCGTAACCTGGAAATTCCAACTTGAAAACTTATTAACTTTCTGTCCAATAGCACATGAATGCAGAACAAGCTTCACAACTGAAGTCATCCTGACAGCGGGAGCCATAAAGCGCAGGGAGGTTTTTCTGGACGGCTGTCAGCCAACCCAAGAAGTTCAAAAGTCAAGTTGGTTTATTACTGCACTGAATGATTTCACACTCAACTCCATTTGTCACTTTGAATTACGTTTTACAGAACCTTGTGATAGTGGCCAACTTGTACAGTTTTGGAAAATAAACACTGATACATTGAATGGTGTAAGAAACAATGGGGTAATGTGTTATGATCACAGTACTTCATTCACCACTGTTTCAAAAAACAACAATACATTTAAGAACCTCAGATGTGACAATCATGTACAGTTGCAACCTGTTGCCACAATCTGCCTGGCATGTCAACACTTCTTGGGGGAGGTCCTGTCAGCAACTACTAACTCCATTAATCCAACTGAAGAGCAAGCCCTGGACACGGTGTCAGTCCTTTAGAGGGTATATACAATCTCGGCTATACGGGACCAGTTTAGAGGCACACATTCATTTGGGATATGGAAGCAAAAAATATTATTTATTATATATATATATATATATATATATATATATATATATATAGCATAGTTTACTGTCAAATAAAGCAAAGAGTACGCAACACGTGTTTCGCCCTCATTTGGGCTCATCAGGAGTACACACTCTACTGCTCCCCTCTCGGGGAATCGAACCTCAGACGTCAGAGACGAAGTCCCTTTACACTGCGCCACGGCGTGTAGTTCGTTCATTTGACAGCCTGTAGGTCCAGAGTAATTACATTTATTGCATTCGTAGTCTTGAGTCTTGACGACCTGAATTGTGTGGGTGGTTACCTACTAGGCAGCGCTTATGGTTGGTCTGCCATTTGACAAACATCTGCCACGGTGCCATCTTTCAGCCCGAGAAGCAGATCATGAAATGTTGCAAAGATGTATACATATATACACACACCTATACCTGAGGAAAAACTCAGGCATATCTAAACAGAACATGTAATTGTCACAAAAGTCATCTACAGACCCGGATTTGAACCTGGGACTACACAAGACAAGTGAAAATGCAAAACACTGCACTCTCAAATATGGCTTCAGGAAAAGACAAAAAAACTAAATTAGGCAGAGAGTGAGGAGGTACTAATGACTGGTCCCTTAGCTGCCATTGTGTTAAAAGCAAGAAAAGTATCAGTCAAGTGACTGGTACAGAAATACAAAATTTTAGTATCTTGCTATGCAAGAGCATGATAAGGCAAGCTCATAATTTCAATGGCACGTGTAGGTGGCAGACGCTATCTTGATGAATCTAACTGAAGCAGTGGTTATGCCCAGAGAAAATTAAAAAAAAAAGAAAAAAGAAAAAAAAAGGAAAATCAAATTCGAGGTCCATAAAAACTCAAGAGTTTAGTCTATTGCCCAAGGAAAAAAACTTCAGCAGAGAAAAAACTCTAGCTAGAAGACTCCAGTATTTGAAGAAAAACAGCTGAAGAAGGAAATTCACAAGACAGGGTAAGATGATAAATGACCAGCATGTAAAAAAAATTCTCAAGAGTATGTATCCTCCTATTAGTGTGCCCAAAGGTGGAAGGAGTACCGTCAACGAGCTTAGAGTGAGGGAATTTGAAACAAGTTATTGAGCAATGCAGGTAAAGCAATAATCCTGATAAATGGGACATCTTACTCCGTCAAGTTTGATGATCCCTTTTGGTCAAACCTCATTTGACAAATCTTTCATTTTTCTCAAAACTGATAGAGTCAGATATTTGCCTTGCTAGTTTTTTCTTCACTTGAAAGAAGTGTCTGTTTTATCATGCAAATAAAAATCTAGGAAATTTGACACACACGAGCAGACCATTCACTCCATCATGCCAGTTTCTTTAGCTTACAGCTAAGCTGTCCCAATACCTCATCCCAGAAGCAGAAAACATGACAGCATTCAACTACACGGTTAACACGATATTCCCACAACTCTCTGACTAAAGACGTGCTTCCTGGCTGCAGTCCTAAAAGCACTTCCCCTTAATTTCCACTGGTGTCTTCATGTACACAATCCACCATTTAGCCAAAACAATTTGACTGAACCTACTTTATTAGATTAGTGATGCTCTGATCGATCAGTTGCCAACCTAAATCGGACGATTTTCACCATAAAAGACTTGGTAAATTGAACAATAACAAAAAAAGATGATGCTTTCCGCATCTGCTTTTCTACACTTTACAGTAATTTAGTTGGAGTGCTCTTTAATGGCAGCTGAGTAAGGCCCATTAGCATCTACTGTAAAGCACCAGTGAAGGCAAGATATTTTATCAAAATTTATAACACACTAGGGGCTCTGTCCCCTGCTCGCTTTGCTTGCCAACCCCCAGGCGGGCCATACGTACTAGCCACTTGACGGATCTGTCACTGGCGTATGGGGAAGCAGATTCCGGGTTTGGACTTGCATCGTGACAACGCAATGTATAACTGCCCGTGAGTGAATATCGTTTCTTTCTCTCTAACAAAATAAACAGACTTTTTCGAATGTTTGCCCCTGTGATTTGTTAATTGTCATAGCAAAAGCTATTCTAATGGGAAACTGAAAACGTTTTAATACGAATGGCATATCAAGATCCCTTTGGTGTCTTATGTTATCCGCTGAAGATGTACTACATTACTTTTCTTGTTGCCTATTAAAATTTTACATGTCCGAATTGTTCGACCAATTTTGAATACAACTAATCTTGTCCTACTGCATAGCCCATCACTCAGACATAAATTATGCAGTAACATTACCATTCATTTTTCTTTCAACAATAATTCGGCCGGTGGAACACCAGACGGTGTTAATGCTCGTAGATATTCTTCAGGATATCATAAGTTGATGTTTTCATCTTCCACACCATCACCACCCCAACTGTTTCAGCAGAGTGTACTGATACGCATTTAACCAATTTGCCTTGTAACCGATCAACAATTGTCGCGTTAATTCATTTGACTTCATCGTTTCTCGGTGCTAGGATTGCCCGTGTACTCATTTCTTCTGTTGATAACCCTTCAGGATGACATTTCTTCAATAAAATTTGGACATAATTTTATCAGGAACTTAAAGTGAGGAAAACGTATAAAATGTACAGTGGGTACGGAAAGTATTCAGACCCCCTTCAATTTTTCACTCTTTGTTATATTGCAGCCATTTGCTAAAATCATTTAAATTAATTTTTTTCCTCATTAATGTACACACAGCACCCCATATTGACAGACAAAAAATTTTTGAAATTGTTGCAGATTTATTAAAAAAGAAAAACTGAAATATCACATGGTCCTAAGTATTCAGACCCTTTGCTCAGTATTTAGTAGAAGCACCCTTTTGAGCTAATACAGCCATGAGTCTTCTTGGGAAAGATGCAACAAGTTTTTCACACCTGGATTTGGGGATCCTCTGCCATTCCTCCTTGCAGATCCTCTCCAGTTGTGTCAGGTTGGATGGTAAACGTTGATGGACAGCCATTTTTAGGTCTCTCCAGAGATGCTCAATTGGGTTTAAGTCAGGGCTCTGGCTGGGCCATTCAAGAACAGTCACAGAGTTGTTGTGAAGCCACTCCTTCGTTATTTTAGCTGTGTGCTTAGGGTCATTGTCTTGTTGGAAGGTAAACCTTCGGCCCAGTCTGAGGTCCTTAGCACTCTGGAGAAGGTTTTTGTCCAGGATATCCCTGTACTTGGCCGCATTCATCTTTCCCTCGATTGCAACCAGTCGTCCTGTCCCTGCAGCTGAAAAACACCCCCACAGCATGATGCTGCCACTGCCATGCTTCACTGTGGGGACTGTATTGGACAAGTGATGAGCAGTGCCTGGTTGTCTCCACACATACCGCTTAGAATTAAGGCCAAAAAGTTCTGTCTTGGTCTCATCTGACCAGAGAATCTTATTTCTCACCATCTCAGAGTCCTTCAGGTGTCTTTTAGCAAACTCCATGCGGGCTGTCATGTGTCTTGTACTGAGGAGAGGCTTCCGACAGGCCACTCTGCCATAAAGCCCTGACTGGTGGAGGGCTGCAGTGATGGTTGACTTTCTACAACTTTCTCCCATCTCCTGACTGCATCTCTGGAGCTCAGCCAAAGTGATCTTTGGGTTCTTCTTTACTTCTCTCACCAATGCTCTTCTCCCCCGGTAGCTCAGCTTGGCCGGACGGCCAGCTCTAGGAAGGGTTCTGGTCGTCCCAAACGTCTTCCATTTAAGGATTATGGAGGCCACTGTGCTCTTGGGAACCTTAAGTGCAGCAGAAATTTTTTGTAACCTTGGCTAGATCTGTGCCTTGCCACAATTCTGTCTCTGAGCTCTTCAGGCAGTTCCTTTGACCTCATGATTCTCATTTGCTCTGACATGCATTGTGAGCTGTAAGGTCTTATATAGACAGGTGTGTGGCTTTCCTAATCAAGTCCAATCAGTATAATCAAACACAGCTGGACTCAAATGAAGGTGATCTCAAGGATGATCAGAAGAAATGGAAAGCACCGGAGTTAAATATATGAGTGTCACAGCAAAGGGTCTGAATACTTAGGACCATGTGATATTTCAGTTTTTCTTTTTTAATAAATCTGCAACAATTTCAAAAAGTCTTTTTTTTGTCTGTCAATATGGGGTGCTGTGTGTACATTAATGAGGAAAAAAATTAATTTAAATGATTTTAGCAAATGGCTGCAATATAACAAAGAGTGAAAAATTGAAGGGGGTCTGAATACTTTCCGTACCCACTGTATAAGAGCTGAGAGCGCAGGAATGGTCTCTGACAAAAGCATTCACACGAGGACCGCAGGCATGGGCCGTTAACCTGAAATGGTTGAGAGAAGGATGGGGGAAAAAAAAAAAAAAAATCTCTTGGCAATAGTCTTATCTCAAGATTTTCTTTATTCATAGAGAGACTTCTCTTTAGAACACAATTTCATGTTGCAAATTCTTATGTTTTGTATTTGTGAAGAAAGAACTTGTACTTGAATACTACTGTATTCATTCTGCCAAATCATTCATTCTTACATTGTAGATTTTTGTTTTCTAAGAATATCAGCCCAAGTAGCTTGTGGAATGGGGCAAATTTGTCATTTTCAATCCTTCACTTTCTCTCTCATTTCTTTCCAAATAATCCATTATATCTGATATTTTCATTTTTTGCTGGTATTGTTACTCTTCTGGGGAGACATGCAAGAAAGAATTTCAAGGTACTCTGTACACCTGACAAACTGGAAGATGCGCAGATATAAACGCTGAGCAGCTGGCTCTTCTATCATTGTCATTTCATTGTTAATTGGCATGTTGTTAAGAAAACAAAAAACTGAAAACAGTGATTGTAGCTGTTTAAGAGAAAAAGTAATTAAGGGTTAGGAATCTTAACAAGCGAGACAACTAAAATGAAATAAGCAATAGTTGCTTTAGCAGCAACAACTGGCTTCTAATTAAGGAATTAGTTTGGAACAAAAGATTGCAGTCCGCGACTAAACTTAACGACCGCTGATCACAGAGATAATTAACAGTGTTCATTTGAAACAGGTAAAGTAACACGTTCAGTCAGCTGTAAAGAACGTAGAACCACTACTCTAACAACTATACCCCTGTCAGTTAAATTTTTACAGGAATAATTGCTTTCTCAAGACACAATACACCGTCATGCAAATTACATGCCTTCCATAATGTTTGGGACAAAACACATTTTTCCTTGATTTACCCCTCTACTCCACAGTTTAAAATTATAAACCAAACAATTCAGACATGATTAAAGTGCACACTATAACCTTTCTTTTAAGGGGATTTCCATACATTTTGGTCACAGCAATGAAATGACTTTTTCTACATGGTACCATAATGTTTTATGATATAGTAATGGCAAGTCTATTAACGCTATCATATTTGGCACTTTGTCACATATCCCTTGCATGCAATGGCTGCTTAAAGTCTGAAATTTGTGATATCTTCATGATATTCCAGAGAGTTGATTTCAGTCATCCCAAGGTTTTACCAATGTCTCCAATGGTTTGATTCTTGTTTTTTCAGACTCACGATGGCTTCTTTGACATTAGTTGGCACAGGTCTGGTCCTCATGGCAACTGCAGACTCCAAAGGGTAGAAGCAAGCCAAGGTATCTTATGGAGCAATGAAACCCACCTGAGGAATCACAAACTCTTGTGACAACAATTATCCCAAACATTATGGAGCCCTGAAATGGGGAAGAACGTGTACAGAAAGTATTGTCATTTCTACATGGTGTGGCCGAATTGTCCGTAATTCTCCTTAAATAAAATTCTGCAGTGTGCACTTTAATCACAAGTCTGAATTGTCTGATTTGTAGCTTTAAACTGTGGAGCAGAGGAATAAATCAAGGAAAATGTGTCTTTGTCGTCCCATACATTATGGTTGGCACTGGATATCTAAACCAGGGGTTGCCAAGTCCGGTCCTGGAGGACCACCGTGACTGCAGGTTTTCATTCTAACCCCTTTTTTAATGAGTGCCCTATTTGTGCTGCTAATTAACTTCTTGTGAATTCACTTTAATTGAATTGCTTTTTTAAGATTTGCTCCCCTGAATTTCTTCATCGTTCCTCTGAATTGCTTCATTTCCTTCCTTAAATGGCACCCAAACAGAAATGAAATGTTAAGTGAGGGAGCCAACAGAAGACCAACTAAGTGAGGGCGTCAAACTCCAACCAATTTCACTCCAACCAGCTGCTGAATGAGGTGCCAATTCTTGTCGTTAATTAAACCAATTCTTTAATTTCGTGGCTTGTTGCTGCTCTCGTGGTGCATTAGCAGACATTTCCAAAATTGTTGATTTTCTCTTTCTAAGAGTGCTGGTAAAATGTTTTGAGGACCTGTGCAGATCGACATTCCTGAGACCTTCACCTTTATTTTCAGATATTGTGTGATGGACACCACTTGTTTTGGTTCATTTTGTATCTCATTATTGTTTGGCTACTAATTAAGGAAAAAGAAACAATTATGGGGTTTGAGTCGTTAAGAGCAAGTCAAATAAAATTAATTCAAAAGGAGTTAATTAGCAGCAAAAACAGGTCACTCATTAAGAAAAGGGTTGGAATGAAAACCTGCAGTCACGGTGGACCCCCAGGACCAGAGTTGACAACACCTGATGTAAACTAAGCCCAGGACTATTTAGCTGGGAGTTTAACGGTACAAACTATCAAATCCTTCAACTTCCCCTTGTTGGTTTTCTCCAGGTAATCCTAAAATCAAAAAAAAAAAAAAAGTTTCACAGGTCAAACTGAATGATTACTAAAATTGATCCACCTCCCCACCCCGACCATGTATTGTGAAGGACAAGCATTCTTCCAATTTTTTTGTCTTGCCTTGAGCCCACACTTCTACGATAAGCCCCAGAAAATTGTATTAGATCAAAAGGTTTGGAGAATGTGGATAGGAGCAGATCATACCACAGAGAGAATACAGAACCTTACCACATGAGAAAACCCTGAAGACATGAGCTTGTGTGCGCTTTTACAAACATAAAAAAAGAAAACACATGCAAATTATAAAATACCTTTAATACAATTCTATTAAACTATGCAGAAAAAGTTGATCATCTGTTTAAAAAAAAACATTTTGCACACAACATGAAATCAAGCAATTGCATGGGTAATCAAACCATGAAAGTCATACTATAGTTAATCAGTCTGAAATATAAAACATTTGTCTAAAGCAGTAGCCTTATGATTTGAATCCCACATGCAGTTCAATTATCTACAGAGACACTGAAACAAAACAGCTTCACAGAATTCTTTGGAGTCAAATGAGGTAAAGACAAGGAACAAAACACATTTGAATGGATTATTGAACAATGGTCACAAAGCTTCCTCGGGACCATGCTTTGGAGAGAATTGATGAGAAAACACCAAGCAGTGCTATGCGGCTGTGCTTATCTGTATGCAAAGTATAACACTCTGAAGAGCAGGTCAAGGCCTAGTGCTGGATTAGGGGTTCAGAGATGCCACCCATCCTTTCCTCCCAATGGATCTCTAATTTTGAGTTTATTCCTTGCTGTTAATCAAGCATCTCATTAATTCTTATTTTTGCTGATAGCATCACTTTTATGGGTCTCCTCCTAAATTAACAGAACTTTGCCTACCAGGAAGAGGTAGAGGGCTGATCAAATGATGTAGCCTTAAAAGGAAAAGTTTGATATTTTTCAAGTCAAACTTTTTTTCTTGACAGATGCGGTATATAGGCATTTGCCACCCAAAATTGTGTTCTAAAGTTAAGTGCATTCTATACATTTAAATAAATATACAGCCCAATCTGGAACTTTATAATGGAGGAAAAGCTTAAAAACGTACCAAATATGTGTAGTTGTCAAGCCAAGATATCTGCAGAGTATTGATCCGCGCCTTCTGTGTTTGACGTATGTTTGTGACAACAAAAGGGATTTGGAAATACTCATCTATCTATATACCTCTCTCTCTCATATTTTTATATATATATATATATATATATATATACACATACACATAGTAATCCCTCGCTACTTTGCGGTTCACTTTTCGCGGATTCACGACTTCGCGGGTTTTTAAATACAAGTGATTGCCTGCCTATCGCGGAAGTTATGTTCCAGACCCATCAGCAACAGGAGAAAATCCGCGATATAGAAAGACCATATAAATAAACATTTTTATAGTTTAAGCCTTAAAATACCCATCCCACATGCTTTAAACACATGTAAACTTATAAAACGCACTTTGTTAACACATATGATATGTGGATGTTGGGCTAAGGATATGAGTAACATCTCACTATTATAAAACATTTTAACTTCACGCAAGACAAGACAGTGAGACAGGAAAATTGGTGATGTACAGGCTTAAAATTATTGACACGCAGAGCGACAAGCAGCACAAAGCCAGCACAAACTCCACTTCTCCTTAGCGTTCATTCAGCTCCCCACCCCCTTGACAATGCGAAGTGGCAGGAGCGTACTGCGCTTCCGGGGAGGGAGGGTTTGAGCGAAGGTGCGTTCAGCTCTCACACAACCACACACACTTCTCCTTCCAAACACACAGAGCTACAAGCAGGCATTTTGGCAGAAGCAGCACAAAGTCCATTTCTGCTCAGCATGAGTTCAGCTGCCCCCCTTCACAAAGCGAGTGCAGACACATCGACAGCGTGCAGTGTTGGTCTGAGGTGTTTAAGAATGTAGAAAGTGTTTAAGAGCATAGGAAGTGTTTATAAGAGCGTGGGAAAGGTTAACAAGAGAGTGAGAAAGGTTTATAAGAGTGTGGGAAGGGTTTATAAAGCCTTAAAATATGTATAAATAATAAAATAAATATAGGTCGCTACTTCGCGGATTTTCACCTATCGCGGGGGGCTCTGGAACGTAACCCCCGCGATAGGTGAGGGATTACTGTATATATATATATATATATATATATATATATAAATAAAATAGAGAGAGAGAGAGATATATACATACACACACACACACAGTGCATCCGGAAAGTATTCACAGCACATCACATTTTGTTATGTTACAGCCTTATTCCAAAATGGATTAAATTCATTTTTTCCCTCAGAATTCTACACACAACACCCCATAATGACAACGTGAAAAAAGTTTACTTGAGATTTTTGCAGATTTATTAAAAATAAAAAAATTGAGAAAGCACATGTTCACAAGTATTCACAGCCTTTGCCATGAAGCTCAAAATTGAGCTCAGGTGCACCCTGTTTCCCCTGATCATCCTTGAGATGTTTCTGCAGCTTCATTGGAGTCCACCTGTGGTAAATTCAGTTGACTGGACATGATTTGGAAAGGCACACACCTGTCTATATAAGGTCCCACAGTTGACAGTTCATGTCAGAGCACAAACCAAGCATGAAGTCAAAGGAATTGTCTGTAGACCTCCGAGACAGGATTGTCTCGAGGCACAAATCTGGGGAAGGTTACAGAAAAATTTCTGCTGCTTTGAAGGTCCCTATGAGCACAGTGGCCTCAATCATCCGTAAGTAGAAGAAGTTCGAAACCACCAGGACTCTTCCTAGAGCTGGCCGGCCATCTAAACTGAGCGATCGGGGGAGAAGGGCCTTAGTCAGGGAGGTGACCAAGAACCCGATGGTCACTCTGTCAGAGCTCCAGAGGTCCTCTGTGGAGAGAGGAGAACCTTCCAGAAGGACAACCATCTCTGCAGCAATCCACCAATCAGGCCTGTATAGTAGAGTGGCCAGACAGAAGCCACTCCTTAGTAAAAGGCACATGGCAGCCCGCCTGGAGTTTGCCAAAAGGCACCTGAAGGACTCTCAGACCATGAGAAAGAAAATTCTCTGGTCTGATGAGACAAAGATTGAACTCTTTGGTGTGAATGCCAGGCATCACGTTTGGAGAAAACCAGGCACCGCTCATCACCAGGCCAATACCATCCCTACAGTGAAGCATGGTGGTGGCAGCATCATGCTGTGGGGATGTTTTTCAGTGGCAGGGACTGGGAGACTAGTCAAGATAAAGGGAAAGATGACTGCAGCAATGTACAGAGACATCCTGGATGAAAACCTGCTCCAGAGCGCTCTTGACCTCAGACTGGGGTGACGGTTCATCTTTCAGCAGGACAACGACCTTAAGCACACAGCCAAGATATCAAAGGAGTGGCTTCAGGACAACTCTGTGAATATCCTTGAGTGGCCCAGCCAGTGCCCAGACTTGAATCTGATTGAACATCTCTGGAGAGATCTTAAAATGGTTGTGCACCGACGCTTCCCAGCCAACCTGATGGAGCTTGAGAGGTGCTGCAAAGAGGAATGGGCGAAACTGGCCAAGGATAGGTGTGCCAAGCTTGTGGCATCATATTCAAAAAGACTTGACACTGTAATTGCTGCCAAAGGTACATCGACAAAGTATTGAGCAAAGGCTGTGAATACTTTGTAACGGCCGACCCCTTTTACCCAGCCGGCAGCTACACCTCCAAGACCAGTGGCCTGGATAATTTACTGAGAAATAATCGAACTATCAAGCCGTACTTCTTACCAATTGAACTTCTCCTCCTGCTGGCTTAAATAATCCTGTGACGGCTGTGATTGATAGATTGTAAACAGGTGTTTTCCAGGTTTGCGGCTGTGGTCTCCTTCCATCATCCGTCCCCTTTTTCGGGGACGGCATAAACTGATACACAAACAGTAAACGGGACAATGAAACGAGACGCACTCAGAACTGACATTTAAACACTATGTGGCCCGCTACAACTTATGTACATGGGATTTCTCAGTTTTTTTATTTTTAATAAATTTGCAAAAATCTCAAGTAAACTTTTTTCACGTTGTCATTATGGGGTGTTGTGTGTAGAATTCTGAGGAAAAAAATGAATTTAATCCATTTTGGAATAAGGCTATAACATAACAAAATGTGGAAAAAGTGATGCGCTGTGAATACTTTCCGGATGCACTGTATATAAGCCAAATACCACTGTCTCACTCATCACGAAATCTCCCGAACCATGAAGACTTGAAATTTGGAATGTAGGTTACCCTTGGCCCATAGGTGCTCGCTAAGAAACGGTTTAAAAAATTTCGTGGTCCAAGCGCGTTCTGTCTGTATGTCTGTCCGCTTTTCACAAGAGAATTACTTAACGGATTTAGATCTGGCTGTTTTCTACAATTTGCTTGAACTTTCCGGTTGATTTTGCGACTCCTCTCATTGCGCTAAGTACCATAATTCGCATGCGGTACCAATGTATATGCGCAAATCCAAGAGTGTGGCTGTGGGGTGAGAGCAGGGGGGCGGGGCCTTCCTCATTCACTCGCCAGCCTCCGTTCGAGTTAGTCTACATCTCGCCACCTGTTGGGGTGCACCTTGCCTCCACTTAGCTAGCGACACCTGTTTGTTCGATAGACATTATGATCTACAGATTGTTACGGAGTGACGTTTGACGATTTTGAGGGAGAGATCAGAGCTCCGTGTGTTTTAGAGGGTACCTGCTGATTGGCAGAGATATCAAGGCCATGTGCTTTTCTCCCCACGTGAGGAACGCTTTCCTGTTTGAGCTGAACATGATCAGATATAGTGCCAATGACTATTGATTTTTAAAGTTTGTCCTGTTTCATTACTATGTGGGCGAAGCCAAAGGGTATAGCTAGTCTTATTATATATTCCTGGCACTATTTTTCTTGTAGTAAGGATTTATTTTCTATTCTCACCTAAATACGTTAAGCAAATCAAAACACACCACACAGCACAAGCAGTTTATTGTGACCTGGTGTGTTGGGAGAAAACCACAACCCTTGGGGGGTGTGAAAGGCTGTTGCGAAGGAAGACTAAGTGCTGAGCTATCATGCATGGGTGGACATCTTTTAAAATGGCTGATTCTCATTATATTAGTGCTTTGTTCAAAAATAATACTGTATGTAACAATATGCATGTAATTGCAAGATGCAGATCAATACTCGACAACTGTCTTGGCTTAATAAATGGACGAATTTGGTAAGATTTTAAACTTTTCCTCCACGGCCCATAGACTGTAATGAAAAGCATCAGTGCAGGCAAGATACTATTTTTTTTAATTTATAGACAGTTCTTAACTTTGCAACAATTTCAGGTGGAAAACATCTGTGAAGAAATAACTTTTACTTGAAAAATACCAAACATACCAGTGGGTCTCGTCGATTGGAAGACATGGACATCTGAGACAGTGATCCGCTGACAGCAGTGTGATTTACCTTTTTGCTTTGCACCCTCCCCAACCATAACCTAATCCGTCTATGGGGGAGACAGGAAAACTTTAGACACGTCAAAAATTTCGTTGTCTGATTTTCGGCAGATCTTGACATTTTAGGGTCCCCTGATATCAAAAACATTGACAGACACACACCCATCATTGAGATATCAGTGTGTCACAGTTTCTTGAAGGGTCTACAGCTAAAATGGCTGGACAGAAAAATACCAAACTCAAAACTTAAGTCTGTTATGAGATGATGGCGTGCGGATTTTTGTGGCAAATTAAGCAAGAGAAAGAGGCACTCTAGAGAAACCCTCAAATACCATAAATCTGCAGTTAATTATGAATTCTTCTTGTTCATAATGACCTATTTTATGATCAGAAGGATCAGCATCAGAGTGGTAAATAATTACCGAAATGTTATAGAATAGTTTGGGTAACTTGGTTCCTAGAGCGCAAAGCCTACAGACGCTCACATCTGAATATTTATTATCTGAGATACTCTGTATTTAGTCAACCTGGGAGGATTGAATTACAAGTATATTAAAAGCACAAGCAGGAGACCAAGGGGTCAGAAAGAGAAGGAAAATGTAGATAATAATAATAATAATAATAATAATAATAAATTTTATTTATATTGCACTTTATATTTTAGCAATCCCAAAGTGCTACAGAGTAAAAATAGAATAATAAAATAAAAAAGAACAAAAAAAAGAACAAGAACAGATAAAAGGTACATCAAAGTCTAACCCGGACTCAAGTTCATGTTACGGCCTGCCACAGACTAAGATGGAAGAGAGGGGCAAAGGGATGGATCAGCCAGGACCACATGCTTCAGTATCAGCTCCAGCTGACATTGAACGTGGGAGCAAAACTGCGAGTGAGGTGGGCAATGAGAATTTCCCAATCTTAGGTGGGACTCTGAAAAAATAGCAAACATATCCTTTAAAGCTACAACATTTGATTGGCCCTTTACCTCTTTCTGGCATGTAAAGTTCTTGTAATTTGGGATGAGAACCACAAGAGTGAATTCAATAGCAAGAAAACACAAGAATTAGTGGCGGATGTCAAACAATTCAAAATATCACTACCACCTCGTCATATCGATGACCAGGTCATAGGCCTAACAGATCGTTCAAGTTATTCACTTCAAGCACAGTAACATATAAGGTCAACACTCTGGATTCAACAGCTGCCAAGGAGTGTTACATACGGTAATGGCAACAATGTACCATTTGTATAGATCCGTATGTTATAAAAGTAGGATAATGTAAGGAACGTTGAAGGCTGCTAGAGATGTCAGCTCAGAAAAACCATACGAAACATTTCCATTAGCCTGGTAACACTGGATATAAGAAAGGAACCAAACCTGGATGTGTCAAAGGCCAATAAAAGTACACTTTTAGCCTACTGACTCAGTGCATGGGCACGTGGCTACCGTGACAATGTCATAAAACAAATTGGATCAGAAGAAAGGTTAAGTTAGGAAACAGCAATAATCTGTACAGAAACCAACCAGGGCAAAATAGCCATGGAAGAAACTGGATTTCAAATCCCCAATGTGTTAAAACCATTCCAGACACATGGTGGACAGATGATGAGCCATTACTGCACACCAATTGTACTGTGGCGACAGGCCCAAAAAACACATTCCACTGGACCGACATGAAACAAAATGAAATGCACGGGTGTGTGCACACACATGCGTCCTGCTGCACAATGCTTTTTGCCTTCATCCTCAATCCTTCCTTTTCCAATATTCTCATTAACCCCCTCAGTGAAGTGTTGATGTTTGGATGAAAGTGTTTCACAGTCAGTCAGTTCCACTCCTGGAGAGTTCTTAGCACATGCTTTTTACATCAAAGATAAGCTGATGGCAGCGCTGGAGCCTAATAGGGTGTGTTTTTTTTTTTTCTTTTTTGGCTTACAGACCTCCATTGAGGTGTTGCATCACTCTTCCTGTTAGCTGTGGAAGCGAAGATTCAAAGATACGAGCTTTGTCAGCCAATCCGCCAACTCATAGTAAACAATCCATGCATAGTAATGGACCACTGTCAAGAAGCTCATCATTAAGAAGAAAGAGGCTACTCATGGTCACTGGTCAGAAAAGTTTCATGGACAACAACAGAAGCTACACACCCAGAAATAACTGACAACAGCACAGCCACATTGGCAGAAAACACAAGAGACAACAGCATCTACAGTAATGCAAATCTAACAGGATTCATCTCAACATATATATAAAATCCTACGTGCTTGTCTGTCCGCTCTTCAGGAGAGAACTACTTAATGGATTTAGATCAGAGTTTTTTCTATAATTTGCTTGAACATTCTGGTTGATTTTGCAACTTCTCTAATTGCAAAGTATCATGCACTAGTTCGCTTGCAGTACCGATTTATTTGCACAAATCCGAGAGAGACACAGCGGACCCCTCCTCACTCATGCTTCATCCTTGGGGCGAACCTTACCTCCCACTTAGCTAGCGAACAAGAGAAACTACTTAACGGATTTAAATCGGGTTTTTTTCAATAATTTGCTTGAACATTCCAGCTGATTTTGCAACTTCTCTCATCTCGCTAAGAATCATTAGTGTGCTTGCAGGAGCAATATATTCACGCTAATCTGTGACAGAGGTTGCGGGCTGAGGGGAGGGAAAAGCGTGACATCAGGAGTAGGGAGCCGGGCAGGGCCCTCCTCACACACACGCCAGGCTTTGTTCAATTCAGTATACCTTTGCATTTTGGAATGTACCTATTTTTGTTTGTTTATTGATTTTTGAAGTTTGTCCTGTTTCACTACTACACGGAGGACGGCTAGTTTGAAATAAAATACAATTCATACTTATCTGACAATTGGGCATCGCTGCGACAGCACTACAAAAGGGTTTGTATTCATACAAGATGAGGTCACAATATATTAAACAATACGGAGTAATAACCTATTCATCCATCCATCCATCTCTGGGGTGGCCAACTCCAAATCTGGAGAGCACAGTGGATGGAAGTTTTTGTTCAAACCCACTTGGTTAATTAGAAGCAAATCTTCACCAATAGCAACTCTTATTAAATTTCATGGCTTGTTGGGGTTTTAACTCTACCATGTCAGTTCATTTTTAAATCATTGATATTTTTTCCCTTTCTAATGATGGGTAATTCTCATTTTTTCACTTTCTCTTCAGTTTCCTTCTAAGATCTTAATGAAACCAAATAATGAATGATGAAGACACAAGGGTGGAAATGGAGACAAGCTAGTCCATGAACTGCTGGCTCCTATGTCATTTGCATCTTACTGCTAAAAAAGGAGCAGTTAAAACAATGAATACAGCTGTTTTAGGACTAAAATAAGCAATGAAGGGTTTCAAATCTTAACAAGTGAGACAACTAAAAGAAAACAGAAAAATGACACTTGAGCAATAAGTGTTTCATCAGCAATGAATGATTTCTCATGAAGCAACTGGGTTGGAACAAAAACCTGAAGCCACTGTGGCCCTCTAGGGCCAACTTTCCTCAGCCCTGATTTAAGGGGTCTGAGTTTTAAATAGCAAATAAATGAAGTTAAATAGTAGCAAAGCTGGCCAATAAGAAAATGATTAGAATTAAAATCTGTAGCTACTGTGGCTCTCCAGGATCAGAGTTGGCCACCCCTTACAGACAGACAGACAGAGTGTAACAGGTCCAGGTGGTGCTTCTGCCTTAGACCCTATGATTGCTGGGATAGATTCATCCATCTTCCTAACCTGTGTATTCAGGGTAGGGTATGGAGCAGCAGGAGTCTATCCTTGCAATCACAATTACACACACTATATATACTGAAATATGTCTATATTCTATATATATATATATACACATATATATATATATATATACATATATATATATACATATATACATATATATATATACATATTATATACATATATATATATATATACATGTGTGTATATGTATATACACACACACATAGATATTATATAGAAACAATCACGGTATATATACTTTACTTTTTACTGACTTGACCTGAACTCAGAAAGGAGCTGTCCATCAAAACTCAGACATTCAAATTTTTCATACACACTTGGCAGAGCAGATGTCTGAAAGCTGTTTGTAGTTTAAAAAGGGAGAGACTTACAAAAACAGTCCAAACATCCGAAAGTTATGGTCACACGCTAAAGTTTTCCAAACCAGCGCAGCTGTTCATACATTTCTCAGAGACATTAACATAACCTCTCTTTTCTGGCTGCTGCCTCCCCCTCACTCCCTGATTCCCTACCGATATTTGGGCCCCTGTACAGGATGGGTGATAAATTACAAGACAGTCTGATTTAAAATATGAAAGGGGAAAAAATGTGGTATGACGCATACAATAAACACATGAGCGTTCAGTACAGTTATCCATTGAATGTATTATACATAAATGACTGGTGCTAAGACATAATATATTATATAAACACAAGCTCAATTACAATCCAAGTAAGGACACAATAAAAAGTTACACCTAGTGTATGTGCTATTTAAAATGGTCATACAAGCAGACTAAGAAATCATTTAAATCCAGCGTTCAGAGATACTCTTCAAAGGTCTAAATGAACACTACAAGGAATATTCCAAAAGTGCAGATGAGACATTACCAATTATGCAAAACTCAAATTATATTTATTAAAACTCATTATTACTGGAGTGCAACAGTTCAGCATTCAGTAATATGGATTTCAACTCTAGATGTATCCTGGTTCTCTTTTCTTATGTAACCCTACAAAAAACTGCTGCCAGTCACCTAGTGCAGCCTTACTTTTTTTTCCTATATGTTATCTAAGGAGAAAATGAACTTCATTAATATTGTTTATGTCATTGAAAGGACTGGCGCCCTGTCCAGGATTTGTTCCTGCCTTGCACCCTCTGCCAGCTGAGACAGACTCCTGTACCCCCAAGCGACACTTTTCAGGAATTAGTGGGTTAGAAAATGACTGACTGACTAATTTTGAGGTCTGGTTTTTCATCTACTAACTGCAGTGCCACACTTCTGGCCCTTAACTTTTTTTTTTGTTTGTTTTGTTTTTGGGAGGAGCGCCCACTAAAACCTCAGTGTGAGACTTTTAAAGGTAAAACACAAATTGTAAACTTTACAAATTAAAAATAAATTATATACACACATATACATATATATATATATATATATACACACATATATACACAAATATATATTATATATATTTGTGTATATATATGTGTGTGTGTGTGTATATATATATATATGTATGTGTGTGTATATAATTTATTTTTAATTTGTAAAGTTTACAGTTTGTGTTTTACCTTTAAAACTCACAGTATATGACAGCCGGGTCCATATACAAGACTACACAGAAGATTAGACATGCAATAAAAAAAAATCAATTTCAAATTGATTAACATAAATTGGTCACAACTATAAACTTATTTGTGAAAGCAGTAATGGACATGACCAGTTGACAATCGAAGAGAAGAAAACAAAACTCCATTCCACAGCATCCTTGAAGAAAATAAAACTTCTGGGGTTAAACAATCAGTGATCCTTTGAGTTGTGTTCTCTTTAATCGTGAAGGTTGTAATCACTGAAATAGTATGTATTATGGATAGCTTTTAAAAGTCACCTTGAGTAAAGGCTTTTGCTAAATGTAACAACCATCTTTGTCAGCTGCTCCTTACATACTGTACATACTATAGTGTTGCCAGTTATTCAGCGTGTCTTTCTAACAATTAGATCCCTGCACAGTCCATACCATCTAGCAATGTTTGGTCCATATAGCCCATCAGACATGCCATGTCCAGTAACGTTGCCATAAATCTCCCACTGAATGCACATTAACCTTTGGACCTCATGCTCTATGGGCCTTCAACCCATGAGGTTTATGTTTGAACATAATTATGCTCATCTCTTTTTAATGGCATTCTCAAAACGCTATTCCTGCATTATTGTACATAGCCATCTCACTTACAGTATGTCTAATGTACTGATGCTGGTATTGCTGTGCTATCAATTTACATAGACTTGCTGAGGACTGTGCTACTACCAACATGACACCAGGATAACTCCAGGTTCTTCCCACTGTAAGAAAATTTTCATGAAGCTTATGTATCTGATTTGAAATCATCTTGCATCACAAACTCTTATCTTGCATTTCTTTGCATTACTTTCAGCTTTGCTAAGCACCTTTTGATAGTGCTGTACTAAACTGACCAAATAAATATACATAAACAAGAACGTTCAAATTAAATGGACTAGTTTTGTCCTCTTGGAAATTAGTGCATCTTACTTGTATAATTACACTAATAAACAAATCAATAATGATAAATGCTGATAATTTACACTTTAGCAACTATCAATCCATCCATTCATTCATTTTCCTAACACTCTTATACAGGTCACGGTCATGGGGCAGCTGTAGCCTATCACAGCAAGCATCAGGTGCAAGTCAGGAGCACAACTTGGACAGGATGCCAGCCCATCACACAGCAAGCAGACAGACAGACACACACACACACACACCACTTGGGTCAATTTGTAGTGCTTTCCGCAATGTCCGGGACAAACACACATTTTTCCTCAATTTCCCTTCTCCTTCAAACTTCAACAAATTACAAATCCAACAACTGAGACATCATAATTAAATTGAACAGTACAGACTTTCATTTAAGTGTACCTGTATTTGCACACATTTTGGTCACAGTATGTAGAAATGACAACACTTTTTCTACATGGTCTCCCCTCTTTTCAGACAGACAGACAGACAGACAGATAAACTTTATTAATCCCAAGGGGAAATTCACATACTCCAGCAGCACCTTACTGATACAAAAAAAACAATATTAAATTAAAGATTGATAATAATGTTTGGGACAATTAGCATCACAGGTGTTTAAGATTCCTCAGGTGTGTTTCACGGCTTCATAAAACACCTCAGCTCGCTTCTACACTTTGGAGTCTATGGTTGCCATTGTTCAACATATGGACAAGAGCTGTGCCAATGAAAAAGCTGAAAAACAAGAATAAAACCACTGGAGACATCAGTAAAACTATAGGATGAACGAAAACAACTGTCTGGAATATCATGGAGAAGAAAGAACATGCTGGTGAGCACTGTTATCGCAAAGGGATTGGTAGGCCAAGGAAGACCTCCACTGCGGAGAACAGATAAATTCTCACTATCGTACAGAAAAAGCCCCTAACGCCTGTCCAACAGATCAGAAACAGTCTTCAGGAGGCAGACGTCTCTGTGGGTCAGAGATGATTATCTGCAGAAGACTTCATGAACAGTAATGCAGAGGCCACGCTGCAAGATGCAGACCACTGGGTAACCTCAAAAACAGGATGACCAGATTACAGTTTGAGAAAAAGGACTTAAAAGAACCTGCAGAATTCTGGAAAAGGTCTTGTGGACAGATATGAGCAACAGCCAGAGAATAACAGGGACAAGAGCTGTGCCAATGAAAGTAAAAAAAAAAAAAAAAAAAATTTTACTTTAAGAGGCTGCAAAACAAAAATCAAACCATTGGAGACATCGATAAAACCTTAGGATGACCGAAATCAACTGTCTGGAATATCTGTCTATTATAAAAAGAAATCCTGGGGCAAGACTTTCTCAGAGATAATTTGAACTCCCGCGAGATGAGACTTTTTGCCAATAGATTTTGACAAGTCCCGCCATCCTTTCAAACATTTACAGCCACGCCCACAGTCCAATCACTTCTCATTCGTGTGAATGCTATTGTCAGACCTGCGCTCTCGGCTCCAAGCGGGATCGGAAATAAAAGACAGAGAAGAAGACAAAGTAGAACGTCGTAAAGAGGTTCAAAAACATTGGCGTGATACACATGCACAGCAGGTTAGACTATGATAATACTAAAATTCGTAAGTCTAAAAAACCGATAGTAAGGATCACATTAGCGCTAACACATGGTAATTATTACTCAGTGAAACAACAGAAAAGCGAAAAGAGATTAAATATATGAGCATAGGTGATACGACAGAAGTGTGTAGATATTGTTCAGCTTTAAAGCTGAAATCAGAGACTTGTAGATCGTCTAATTCGTGTTACCATCAGGGAAATGTAGTGTTTCTTCCCAATGATGAGGCGTATCCACGAGAATTAAAAGATTTGTTGTTTGTTGAAAGTGAAATCTACATACGCGAGCGGCAGAGAGGCGAAGTGGCTGGCGTGTAACGCAGGCCAAGAGGTTGGCAAGCGAAGACTTCTAGTTATTAAGAAGAAAGAACACTCTGGTGAGCTCAGTAATCCCAAAGTGACATGCAAGCCAAGGAAGACCTCCATGGTCGATGACAGAAGAATCCTCATTGTGGGAAAGAAAAAAGCCCGAAACACTTATCCGACAGATCAGAAAGTCTTCAGGAGGGATATGTGGATGTGTCAAGGATGACTCTCTCTAGAAGACGTCATGAACAGAAATACAGAGGCCACACTACAAGATACAAGCCACTAGTGAGCCAACAAAACCGGACAGCCAGATTACAACAAATGAAAAAGGACTTCTAAGAGCCTGCAGAATTCTGGAAAAAGGTCTTGAGGACAGACGAGATAAATATGAACCTGCATCAGAGTGATGGCGAAAGCAAAGTGTGGAGAAGAGAAGGAAATGCCCAAGATCCAAAGCATACCACCGCATCTGTTAAACATGGTGCTGGGCATGTATGGCTACCACAGGTACTGAGGTGTACAGAAAGATCTGATCTGTTCAAGTTCTAGAAAATGCCTCCACAATCATTGGATAGCACTTCATCCTATTATGGTGGGTACTGTACATAGTTTGTCATGTTCAGATATACAGCCACAAACATCCTTCATGTAGGCAGCATAAAGAACAGAAGATCAGATATGCGTTTACGAGAGCACACATCATATTAAGCTGTACCTAAAAGTGAAAATGCTTCCTTCCTTATGCCATTTAAACCTGCATCATGAAATAATCACTAATTTTTCTGTACAGGTGGTTTCCCTGCAGCATTTCACTTTTCAGGTATGAAGGCCCTGTCATTTCTCAACTGCCTACTCTTCAGACCTCTGGGGACATGCCAGTTTTGACAAGCTTTCACCAGTTTTCCAGGCACAGCGTGTATGTAGTGAACTCCAACACCCCCCCCCATGATGAAAGGGAAAAAAAAAATTTTAAATGAGTAGATATGTTCAAAACTGTAGGCCTTGTTTTAAGGCACCAAAGAATATCTGCTTTCGATGTTCAGTCAGAATTAGAAATAAAAATATCAAGGCAAAAGGAATGGAGTCAAAGGTTTGAGGAAAACCCAGATACCACCTTACTGTCCAAATTTCATGAAAGGAGATCTTGGCAAGCTTTGCATTCTGTTACCCCCACCTAAAAGAAATAACCTGGGATGTACTGTTTGAAGTAAATAGGTGGGCCCCTGATGTAAATTAATTAATTTTACATTCCTTGCATATGTTCCTTAATATTTGATGGGAAAAAAACAATACAAGTAAAACACTGCATAATACAGTAAGGTAGAAAATGTAACACAGTAAACACAGATTTGTTAGTTTAAGTGACAGGAAGGGGTCTTGCCTGTACACATGGGTGTAATTTATGCTGGGACTGGGACCCCCCTTATTTATTATAGTAGATGTGTAGCTTTTAAGAACTGCTGGCATTCTATTGAGGACTAAATGTTCTCACGTGTCCAATGCTGCTAAGATACACTTTAGTTGCTGGTAGCCATGTACAGGAAAGAGCAATTTCAAAAAATGTACTACAGTAATCCCTCCTCCATCGCGGGGGTTGCGTTCCAGAGCCACCCGTGAAATAAGAAAATCCGCGAAGTAGAAACCATATGTTTATATGGTTATTTTTATATTGTCATGCTTGGGTCACAGATTTGCACAGAAACACAGGAGGTTGTAGAGAGACAGGAACGTTATTCAAACACTGCAAACAAACATTTGTCTCTTTTTCAAAAGTTTAAACTGTGCTCCATGACAAGACAGAGATGACAGTTCCGTCTCACAATTAAAAGAATGCAAACATATTTTCCGCTTCAAAGGAGTGCGCGTCAGGAGCAGAGTCTGTCAGAAAGACAGAGGAAAGCAAACAAATCAATAGGGCTGTTTGCTTTTAAGTATGCGAAGCACCGGGGCACAAAGCTGTTGAAGGCGGCAACTCACACCCCCTCCGTCAGGAGCAGAGAGAGAGAGAGAGAGAGAGAGAGAGAGAGAGAGAGAGAGAGTTTGTTTTTCAATCAAAAATCAATACGTGCCCTTCGAGCTTTTAAGTATGCGAAGCACAGTGCAGCATGTCCTTTCAGGAAGTAGCTGCACAAAAGATAGCAACGTGAAGATAATCTTTCAGCATTTTTAGACGAGCGTCCTTATCGTCTAGGTGTGCGAACAGCCCCCCTGCTCAATCCCCCTATGTCAGGATCAGAGAAACTCAGCGCAAGAGAGGGAGAAAAGTACGTTGGGTAGCTTCTCAGCCATCTGCCAATAGCGTCCCTTGTATGAAATCAACTGGGCAAACCAACTGAGGAAGCACGTACCAGAAATTAAAAGACCCATTGTCCGCAGAAATCCGCAAACCAGCAAAAAATCCGCGATATATATTTAAATATGCTTACATATAAAATCCGCGATGGAGTGAAGCCGCGAAAGGCGAAGCGCGATATAGCGAGGGATTACTGCATTTCATTTATCGCCATTATTATTTTTTTTTTTTTTTAAAGACATGGAGATTTAAGAAGAGACGTTTTACGTAGATGCAGTTTGCTTTAAGACAGTACATTTATATCCAAACCCTATGCGTCTGGCAAAAGTGTCCAGCTGAGCTTGAAACATCTGCTAGACGCAGACAAGGGTGTAGCTTGGTGGCAAAAAGAACTGGACTTTAATCCCCGAGGATCCCAGTTCAAGCTCAGCATTACTCTTACTCATGAAATTAGAGCAATGAGCCGCCCCAGTAATCCCTAGGCTCAGCTTCCAATGTTGATGTGAATTGAATTCATTTATTAAACAGTTGTGAATTCTTAAGGGGTGTACACTACACCCAAGTTGTCTCTAATGTCTGTTTACTTGTATGCACAGCTCCTGCTCATTTTCTGACATTGTTTAGGTCGACTGGCTGTCACAATGTCCCTAACCATGTACAACAAGCACTGGGCAAACCACAGTCCTTAAAATAGTGGCATTGCCCCAAACTGAGTTACAACCACTGGGTAAAACACAGTGGCTAAATAAGGAACTGTCCCTAACCTGTGCTACAGGCATTCAGCAAACCACAATCCTCAAATGTGACATTGTCCCTAACGTTTGCTTTAAAACAGTACATTTATATCCAAAACCCTATGCATCTGGCAAAAGTGTCCGCCTGAGCTTGAAACATCTGCTAGACGCAGACAAGGGTGTAGCTTGGTGGCAAAAAGAACTGGACTTTAATCCCCGAGGCTCCCGGTTCAACCTCTGACTCACTGTGCAGCATTTCTCCTACCAATGAAGTCAGAGGATGGGCCACCCCAGTAATCTCGATCCCCTGCCCAGTAATCACAAGGCTCATCTTGCAATGTTGATGTGAACTGAATTCAGTTATTAAACAGTTGTGAATTCTTGAAGGGTGCACACTGCAACCGAGCTGTCTATAATGTCGGTTTACTTTGAGGCAGAGCTCCTGCTCTTTTTCTGCCATTCTTTACGTCAACTGGCTGTCACAATGTCCCTAACCATTTGCTACAAGCACTAGACAAACCACAGTCCTCAAATGTGAAATGCCTTCTGTGTAAAATTCACTGCCAGCTGCTTTAAGATGTAAATCTTACTTTAGGCAATAACATAAAACCCTTTCATCCCACACGCAAACCCGTTCCCACAATTCTCACCCTCTTTCAGTTAATTAACTTCCAATGCGACATAAACGGTAGTATTCTGAGCTTCTGCTTATCACAAGTTAAAAAATGTAATTACAATGTGCAGGTCTTTTTTGTGGCCACGCCTTTTGTGAAGAGATTCAATTTAAAATTTGTATGCATGCCTTTTTGTGTATGTCATTACTGCAATGCAATAAAAAAACGTCTTCCTCTTTAAAAAAAAAAAAAAAAATTATTTCCACTATTCCCTAATTTATCTATGCATTTTACAGTAACCAAGTAAGCATTTGGGGGTGTGTGGGGGGAGACCTTTGATCAAAAAGTAGCAGAGCCATTTCTGAAAGTCATGCTTATATTTGGCCATTGCCAGTTGTTGATTCCTTTATCTAGGAACAGGAAACCAAAGTTCAACAATATTTTCCTGGTGGGTGGTGTACGCCGTTATCCTGTAATACAATTTTTTTAATGTCCACTACATATTTCAATAACATAACTTTTCACTATCCAACATAGTAATCCCTTTTGAAAGAATGGCTGCTATTGGATTTGGGATATAAATGAAGGAGATATTAGAACATACTAACTGTTGCCTGTTATTGGTTAGTAATCAGTCATTTACTTGTGCAATATTATGAAAAAATAAATACCTTTAAAATCATTAATACTTTGGTTAATGCAATGTTGTGAAAAATTCATACAGCCCAAGAAAGCAAGGCAATCCCCCAAGGTTATCTCTTTTTGGCAAGCAACTGTGAAGGACATCGCTATGAAATTTTTGCACGGTTTCCAAGGCAGGATGCCTAAACGGAATTCTTACCGGCTATGAAGAACACAGTTGCACATAACAGTTAATCAACTGCAGAGTAATGGACCAGGAAAACAGGACCAAGGTCAGGGTGGTGCAATTAAAGGAGAAGTCTGCTAGAAAAAAACATTCCTTTACATAAGAATTTATCCAAGAAAATAGTAGCCATTTTTCAACATCACAATAAAAAGTTACATTTATGTAAGGGCAGCAACAGTGGCAGTAATGCGGTCTTGCAGTAAACAGACCAGGATTTGAGTCCTGGATCCTCCATGTGTCAAATGACATGACACGATCGATAGATCGATATAGATAGATACTTTATTAATCCCAATGGGAAATTCACAAAAACTAAACTAAATTTATTATTATTATTATTCACTAAACTACTCACTAAGCATGTTTGGGCCCAGCTACAACTTGGATGGGAGACCATCTAGGAGAAGCTTGGGTTGTTGCTGGAAGAGGTGTTGGTGAGACCACCGTGGGGCTTGGCACTAATCCTGTGGTCTGGATGTGGATCCCAATACCCCAGTGCTGTAAAAACAAATGCTTCATATACAGGTAGGTGAGGATTCCAGCTGCAGGGTTCTGCACATACTACAGCTTTTATAAAGACCTTGCAGGACGGCTAATAAAGACAGAATTACAGTAATCGATAAAAGACAAAATGAAAGTATGGGCCAAAGTATGTGCATCATTACTACCTCATTTATCTCAGGACTACCCCCACCTCCCCTACTGCTCCTCTGCCAATATCTACATTGACTACCTGCCTGGAGGAGATAGAGGCGTGGATGAGGCTAAACTTTCTTCAGCTGAACAAATCCAAAACAGAAGCCATCTTAGTTGGCACATCACACCATCTCCGCTCTTCTAACATCACCAGTATCACTTTCTCTGACCAAAACATCCCCCTTTCCACATCTGTCACCAATTTGGGTGTTAAAATGGACCCTCAACTCACCTTTGACACCCACATCAAACATCTCTGTAAGTCTTCTTTCTACCACCTCAAGAACATCGCTAAACTCTGCCCAACACTCACCCTGGCAGATGCAGAGAAGCTCGTCCATGCCTTTGTCTCCTCCAGGCTGGATTACTGTAATGCACTCCTCATCGGGATTCCTGGCAAGAGTATCCAGAGACTCCAGCATATCCAGAATAGCGCTGCCAGGATCCTGATGAGGGTGTGAAAGCATGACCATATCACCCCAATCCTGAAAACCCTTCACTGGCTCCCTGTCCCACTCAGAATAGAGTACAAGGTCATTCTCCTCACCCGTCAGTGCATTTATGGACATGCCCCCCTTTACTTACAGAAACTCCTTACCCCTCATACCTCCTCACACACCCTCCGCTCTGTACACACTAACATTCTCCAAGTCCCTAGAACCAAGCTTCGCAATATGGGTGATAGGGCTTTTTCATTTGTGGCGCTGAGACTGTGGAACACCCTCCCTGACTACCTGAGAGCTCCACAGTCGACTGATGCTTTTAAACGGAATCTAAAAAACTCATCTTTGTAGAAAGATATTTTGTTAAAGTATTATAGATTTTCTTGTTTTATTACTTTATTTTTTACTTTGTAGCATTTTGAGATTGCTAAAATATAAAGTGCAATATAAATAAAATTTATTATAATTATTATTATTACTAGTGAGAAACTATGTGAAGACGTGCAACGTTATGGAGGAGACAGAATACAGTCTTTGGAGAGCAACTTGATACGTGGCTCAAAAATAAGTAATGGATCAAACATTACTGCAAGATTTCTAACATTCAACAATAATTCATTTCAGGTGTCTTCAAATTCCTATGTAAGCCAGTCAGTCATTTTCTAACAACTTTAAATCCAGACCAGGGTGGATGAGTGTGATTGGAGCCAACCCCAGCTAGTACAGGGTTCAAGGCAGGAAACGAACCCTGGATGGGGGGGGCCAGACCATCACAGGGTGAACACACACACCTCCCGACCACAAGTTAGTGCCAGATTAGGATTGCCAATTCACCTAATCTGCATGTGTCTGGACTGTAGGAGAAAACCGGAACACCCGGAGAAAACCCACACAGTCACAGGGACAACAAGCAAACTCCACACAAAGGAGGACCTGTCATAAAAACCGAGGTATCCATATTGCAAGGCAGCAGTGCTACCAACTTCAATACCACGCCTCCCCGATATAACGCAGACAAAGTGAAATAGCAAAGTGTGTTTAACCTTCTTAGTGTTACGTTTTTTCTCAGTATCCTTAAAGTATCTTTAAGTATCAGATACTTAAAGTATCTGTCTGCTTTCTCAAAAAAAGAGAGTGTTGCATTTTTGGCTTGAAACTGTAAAATGTGCAAAACAATAGAAGTGGGAAGTGTAGAAAGTATAACAACGATACAAATAATAATACTGAGGAATAATAATATGAACAGCATATTGCACATGCACAAGTGATATGAGTGTCACTTTGGGATTCCCAGAATCCCTTTCAGTTTCACTGACCATTTCAATTTCACTGCCTGAAGACAGATTCACTTCGTCATCACTGTTGAGGAGAGGCATTTCTTATGAAACGCCATTATGAGGCTAGGAGAAGACGCATCTGCACCATTACCCGGGTACTGCACAAGCCCAACACTAAAGACATGCCTATACCATTGCTCAAGGAGCATTTGGTGCCAACGCTCTTGGCACTTTTACAGCCCGAGGTCATACGTGCAACGCGTCTATACCGTTGCATGAGTGACACTCAGGACTAACGCTTTTGGTACTTGTTTTTACAGCCCGAGTGATGTTCTGGTCTAACGATAAGAAGTTTAACTTGAAGCTGTCTATCTTAATCACCAAAATTTTTTTTTCAGGAAGCAAAACACGGATTCAAATATGGTGTCCAATGAAATGGGTATTTGAGATTTGTGCGGCTTGTGTCTATTAATTTTCTTATCATTAAAGTCTGCCTATGACCTCAGATTTTTCAGTTAAAAAAGACGGAAGTCTTGTCGTAAGGTAAGTTGTACTCACTAATCATGGTGACAGAATGAGGATGTGTGGCATGTTTATTAGCTCAAGGAAGAAGGGAAGTACACGTGACAAATGATGACTCAATAAAACTTTAAAAAACAGATCTAAAATCTCTCTATTACAAAAAAATCTTGGGAGGGAGACCAGGCACAATCTTCTCGGAAGACAATTTGATGTCCTGTGAAAGACACTTTAACGTCACGCGAGACAAGGCAGTGAGACAAAAGGATAGCTGCTGTACAGCCTTTTAAATGATCGACGCACAGTGCGACAAGCAGAACACGCACCTTGGCAGCAGCAGCACAAATTCAGCAGCTGATCCTTAGCGAGCATTCAGCTCCCCTTCTTCACAATGCGAGTGGGAGACACGCGAAGTGGTAGGAGCGTAGCGTGCCTCTGAGGGGGTTGAGCGAAGCGATCGAAACGTGGCCATCTCAGAGAGACTAGACATTACAACTTTAGGAAGCAAAACCCGTGAGACGGTGACTTGTGCATGTCACATCCTACTTACAAACAATTCAAAACAAGTTCACGGACATATAACCGAGCAATTGTTGGAATGCTTTTGGCAGACACACTTCATGTGCTCCCAGTTCTTAAAACAACGACAAGCAGAACACACAGCTCACCAGCAGATGATCCGACGGCATCTTCTTAGTGTGCATTCAGCCCCCCCAATCACACAACGTGAGCAGCAGAGACGCGAAGTGGCAAAAGCACAGCTGCTGTACAGGCTTTAAAATGATCGACACGCAGCACGACAAGCAGAGCACGCAGCTCACCAGCAGCTGTTCCGACCGCATCTCCTTAGCGTACATTCAGCAACAACTCCACCCCATTCACAACACGAGAAAGATATTTAACCACGCACGGGGCTAGAAATAAAGGACAAATATTGTTTTTACAAAAGTTTTAAAGTAAAAGTGAAAATAATGCATACAGGTGCTGGTCATAAAATTAGAATATCATGACAAAGTTGATTTATTTCAGTAATTCCATTCAAAAAGTGAAACTTGTATATTAGATTCATTCATTACACACAGACTGATGTATTTCAAATGTTTATTTCTTTTAATGTTGATGATTATAACTGACAACTAATGAAAGTCCCAAATTCAGTATCTCAGAAAATTAGAATATCAATTAAGACCAATGCAAAAAAAGGATTTTAGAAAAGCTGGTATGAACATGAAAAGTATGAGCACGTACAGCACTCAATATTTAGTTGGGGCTCCTTTGGCCTGGATTACTGCAGCAATGCGGCGTGGCATGGAGTCGATCAGTCTGTGGCACTGCTCAGGTGTTATGAGAGCTCATGTTGCTCTGATAGTGGTCTTCCAGATTGCATCTTCCTCTTCACAATACCCCATAGATTTTCTATGGGGTTACGGTCAGGCGAGTTTGCTGGCCAATCAAGAACAGGGATATCATGGTCCTTAAACCAGGTACTGTTAGCTTTGGCACTGTGTGCAGGTGCCAGGTCCTGTTGGAAAATTAAATCTGCATCTCCATAAAGTTCATCAGCAGCAGGAAGCTGCGTTGACCTTGGACATCAGAAAACACAATGGACCACCAGCAGATGACATGGCACCCCAAACCATCACTGACTGTGGAAACTTTACACTGGACCTCACGCAACGTGGATTCTGTGCCTCTCCTCTCTTTCTCCAGACTCTGGGACCTTGATTTCCAAAGGAAATGCAAAATTTACTTTCATCAGAGAACATAACTTTGGACCACTCAGCAGCAGTCCAGTCCTTTTTGTCTTTAGCCCAGGCGAGACGCTTCTGACGCTGTCTCTTGTTCAAGAGTGGCTTGACACAAGGAATGCGACAGCTGAAACCCATGTCTTGCATACGTCTGTGCCTGGTGGTTCTTGAAGCACTGTCTCCAGCTGCAGTCCACTCTTTGTGAATCTCCCCCACATTTTTGAATGGGTTTTGTTTCACAATCCTCTCCAGGGTGCGGTTATCCCTATTGCTTGTCCACTTTTTTCTACCACATCTTGTCCTTCCCTTCTCCTCTCTATTAATGTGCTTGGACACAGAGCTCTGTGAACAGCCAGCCTCTTTAGCAATGACCTTTTGTGTCTTGCCCTCCTTGTGCAAGGTGTCAATGGTCGTCTTTTGGACTAAATGTCAAGTCAGCAGTCTTCCCCATGATTGTGTAGCCTACAGAACTGGACTGAGAGACCATTTAAAGGCTTTTGCAGGTGTTTGGAGTTAATTAGCTGAGTAGAGTGTGGCACCAGGTGTCTTCAATATTGAACCTTTTCATAATATTCTAATTTTCCGAGATACTGAATTTGGGACTTTCATTAGTTGTCAGTTATAATCATCAACATTAAAAGAAATAAACATTTGAAATACATCAGTCTGTGTGTGTAATGAATGAATCTAATATACAAGTTTCACTTTTTGAATGGAATTACTGAAATAAATCAACTTTGTCATGATATTATAATTTTATGACCAGCACCTGTATGTAACAATTCCCATGAAAATAACAATCTCTTTAAATTGTATATCCGGTAAACCAAACCCGGGGGTGGAGCCCCCTAGTTTAAAAAAAATAAAAATAAAAAATCAGAACTCCTTTAATTATAGGGACAAACTTAAAGTATCTGTCTGCGCTTGGCACTGGAAGCCCAACTGTGTGGGCACAGAAGCAAAAACACACTTTCAAGAGGGCCTTTCTAAACAACAGTGCTTGCTTTGTCAATATTTCGTGTAACGTAGGACTGATCTGCTCTCAGAAAAGACACTTGCAGATCAGCACACCACAAAGGCAAACTTACAAAAATGAATGACTTTATTCAGAACACAGGCAGCACCAAAGCACTGGAGCTGCCATATGATCACTGAAGGGGCTGAAGGTGGGGAGTCATCTCCTTTACTTGGAAAATAAGTCAAATTCTAACCAAAAGTAGAAAACTGATCTGTTTTTTTTTTTTTTTTTTTTTTAAAGGATGACTAAAGAAAAGACCTCGTTCAAAGGGTATGTATTTTTAAAATAAAAACCAAGACATGTGCTGATGCAATGTTATTCAAACCAAGAATATTATTTCAGTGGAAAACACAAATACCTCCATGAAAAGTAATAACTAATAAAAAAAACAGAACAAAATGCCTGGAGTGGCATGGTAGCACAATGCTTAATGATGCTGTCTCGCAACTCCATAATTCTGAATCTGGTCAGGGTACCATTGGTGTAGACACAGCGCAATCTCCGTGTGTTTATGAGGCTTAAGCTTTAGATTCTCAGATTCCCACCACATTCCAAAGACATGCACGCTAATGTTACTGGAGACTGCAACAGATAAGCACCCTAACCAGAAATGGCTCCTGTCTTGCATCCAATGCTGCCACCAGAATGGGCTGTGGACTCACTGAGACACTGAATAGAAGTTTTTTGGAAAATGAAAAGGAAGAAAACATGAAAAACATATGATATGTGCTTGAAATATAATGTGGCCAAAAAGCAGGCTAATGTTTTTCTGGACATTAAATAAGCCTGAAACATACACTGTATCAATGTGGATCTGCAAAAGAAAAAATCATTAAAACAATTCTAAAACTACCTACAGCCTAACCTAGCAGAACTTCGGCACAGGGGTGGACAGAATTCCCATTCACCACAGGGGCCACTCGTACACATACCCGCAAGGCCAATTCAGAATCGGGGAATTAAACCTACCATGCAAATCCTTTTGGAACACTGGACAAAACATCTACAGAAAGTTGACCCAGTGTGGCATTCAAACTATGGATGCTTAATGTCTGAGGCAGCAACACCAACCACTGTTGCATGGAGAGAGGAGAGGAGCCAGGTGAAGAATTGGGTTATTGATTGTCACTGCATCAAAGAGACTCTACATCTGGTCACTATTCAAGGAGTGGCTGTAGAGTTGTGCATTGCTACAATTGAGGGTCCATATCATTGACAGGTTGGGCAGGTCTTGGAACACAGAGGAACTATAGAAGAAGGGGCAGAGCAGGCTCTCCTTTCATAGGAGAGTGCGTTCCTTTAATATGGGAAGTGACATCCTTCAAATCTTCTACCGTCAGTGAAATTTTCTGTGCTGTGGTGTGCTGGTAATATTTCAAGAGAGGACCAATTAATCAACAAGCTAATTAAAAGGGAAAGCTCAGTTATATGGCACACTCTGGACCCCTTGGAGGTCTTAGCAAATGACAGAATTAAAAAAAAGGGACTGTCATTATGAACAATGCTGCACATCCTCTCCCTGACAAATTAACACCGAGGACTTTCTGCCAACTAATTATTCAGCAGAAACGGAGTATGGGGGTGCCTTCATATCAACACCAAGACGCCTGTATAGCATCTCATTGGGACTGTGAGGGCAAATTCTTCTAATTTTCTTGCTTTTTAGTTTATTCTGGTGTTCATCTAATTATTTATCATTTGCTTGTTTATTTAAAGAGCTTCTGTAAAAAGCCAAGATTCCCCCCGGGACAAATAAAGTTATATCTATCTATCTATCATTATGATGTTTGCACCAGGATTCACGTTTCATTTATTGTCTGCTTCGGTGTCGAGGATCACAATAGTGAATTGGTTTAAAAAGAAATTAAAGGAAAAAGGCACAGCAAATATGGAATATTTCTACCATATATATGACATCTAAAACCTTCAAGAGAATAGAGACTGGGGAAAAAAAACAAGTAAATATAAAGGAGGTGAGTAAATTTCACATTTGGAAAACAAAGATATAAAACTGTAAACTCCAGAAATGATTGAAATTTTTTACAATAAAGGCACTCTTCTGCATTCCTGTGTTCTGCTCACACGCCATTTGACAGTCGGTCACCACAACTACCTGTTGTGTTGCAGCTTTTACCACTAATGGCCCCCCGACTGGCCGGCTTTTCACTACAGCTACATAATAGCTCCATTTAGCATCTCTGCTTTTGCTGTTCCCTGGAGAAAGTCATTTCAGGTTTCATTCACTATAGTGGGCTGCTATCTGCACCAGAGGCATTTAGTAAGTTGGGGCCTTCTTTTCAATTCTGGCTGATATTTATTACGTTAGTTCATGTTCGTCATATCCACACAAAACTCCCAAGGAGATTAATCCTAGCATGTCTTCAACATACTACAGGACAGAAAAGTGACCGTGCAGATTAGCTGTGGTCTTTAATACCACCAGTGTTTCCCTACCATCTCAATCACCCATGTGGTTATCCACACTCGTGGGCAGGTGAGAGATGGGTTGGGTTATTTTAAAGGCAAGGCAGAATTCACTCTTGAAGAATACTCCGTGACATCTCAACAATTGTTCAAAGGGAGGATGCAACTGACTTGTCTATTATGTTTGTGTACTATCATGCAAGTGCTACTGTTCTTATTCCAGAGTTCTTTACCTGGATCAGCTGCCACAATACTGCTCACATTATGCTACATGCATGATGAAAAGCACAACTTGGGATCAGTGTGAAGATTCACAATAAATCTTCTAGTTAGTCATATACTGCAATTCGCTTAAAGGAATACTAAACCCAAAAATGACAGAAATCCTTTGATTGACATTTTGAACGTGAGGTACCAGTTAAGCCTGTCAAGGCACAACATACGAGAGAACACGAACCTCAGTATACAGCCAGCTTACTGCCACATAACAGTTGCCCAATACAGTGCTACCATCTAGTGCATAGACCTAGAATTGTTTTTTTTTGACGACAACCACTTAAAGAACATAGTGTTCTAAATCACGTGTGTCAAACTCCAGTCCTGGAGGGCCGCAGTGGCTGCAGGTTTTCATTCTAACCATCTTCTTCATTAGTGACCAGTTTTTGCTGCTAATTAACCGCTTTTGCCTTAGTTTTAATTAGCATGAATCAGGCCCCTTAGTTGTCTCTTTTTCTTTAATAAGCAGCCAAACAATAATGAGACACAAAACAAGCCGCCACATGACCAGCTGTGCCAATCACACAATTTCTGAAAATAAAGGTGATGGTCTCAGTAATGTCGAACTCTCACGTCACCAAAACATTTTGACAATGTTCTTAGAAAAAACAGAAAAATCAACAGCTTTGGAAATGTCTGCTGTGGCAGAATAAGAGCAGCATCAAGCCATGGAATTAAATAACGGGTTTAATTAACAGCAAGAATCCGCTTCTCATTAAGAGATTGATTGGAGTGAAATTAGTTGGAGTTTGAAATCTCAGTTTAACTGGTCATCTGTTGGCTCATTTCACATCTCATTTCTGTTTGGCTGCCATTTGATGAAGAAAGGATTAAATTCAGAGGACTGAATCCTTAAAAACAGGGCTATTAAAATGAAAGGGAAAGAAGTTAATTAGCAGTGAAAACTGGTCACTGATTAGGAAAAGGGTTAGAATGAAAATCTGCAGCCACTGCGGCCCTCCAGGCCTGGAGTTCGACACCCCTGTAAACAGTCTGTTGTTATACTGTCATAAAACGGGAATAAAGTCAAAAGTCAAAGTGAACTTTATTGTCATCTCAACCATATACAAGTATACAGATAGAAGATGTTTTGAAATAATTAGATTGGATGAAAGATTAATATTTTGATCACAGTGACAGTGATCGAAAAAGTCTCAATCTATTGGATGGTGTTGAATCAGTAGGCTCTGGCACCAACAGGGATACCTGTCCTGAAGTTCTTCAGACTTGTCTCGATTGTCAGGACCACACTACATGGAGATTGTAGTAACCACTGACTGCAAACAGCCACCAACAGCCAAATGTGTTGCGTGCAACAAGTGTGGACAGCGCAAGTCTAAATTCTAAGCCTGCACTCTGCATGGTGCCATGCTGCAAGGTCTCTCATTCAAACTGTCACATGGGTGGTAAAAATAAAACAACAGCTTATTTACATTTTTAAAAGAGTTATAATAAAATAGTTGCTTCCTAATACATTTCTTCACATTTTTAATGAATCGGGTCCAGCTGACAATATGTTAAGGTGGATGTGTGTCTCTCATTCCAAAAGATATCACAAAGATTTTTAATAACAACATGTATTGCATTCGTCATTCCGACAGATGGTGCATCACAATTAATACTGCTTTAACGGATGCCATACCAAATGGCACATAACAGAGACAAACGTCTTAGACAGGTAGCACAGCTTGTTTTTCTTAAACATGTTACTTACCCCATGTAGTCTGTAGTGGTGGGCAAGAAACTTTTAAAATTTTTCCCATGGACTTTTTACTCTGTTAGCTGTTTCCACTGTGTTACCACACAACACTATGAGAAATTGTTATTTCTGATTTGCATGAAAACAGATATACAATTTTTCTCAGCTATCACTATAAGCTTCATGGGCTAAGTAAAATATAAAAAAATATAATTTTTGAGTTAGGTATTATATTAAATCCAGCAATAAAGGCTACTAATCACTGCCATTTCACAAAACAAGCTCTACTTAATTAAATTTCATAATATTTAGGGTTTCAATTTTCTCTCTACAGCCCAGCCCATTTTTAAAATAGTTACCCCGAAAAGTGAAAGTGCAAAATGCTTGGACATGTGGGACCCAAAAAAAAAAAGAAAAAATTAAAAAAACTCATTTATTCCTGCTCTGAAGAATGCTAAGTAGATTAAAAGTTCTGCTCAATTTATTTATTTACAGTGCTCTTTACTGAGCACAGGCTTGTAGTGATAAGTCCACGCAGATGTACTGTACAATAACAGCAGTAACATATATACGATTTCTTGATCTTTATAAGGAAAGTCCCAAAATTTCAACTCTGCCAGTGAAGAAAAAAAAAGAACAATGTACAACTGACCAGCAGTTGATATGCAAGTGTAGCCCAACTCAAAAATGAAATTGTGACTCACCTCAGAAGCAGGCAGGCAGGCATTTGGAGGAGGGAACAGACTGCTGATCATAGTTGAGAATTTCTGGCATTCGGTTCCTCCAACACTCAGATGCACTCATCTGTTTCAAGTTTATTTTCATCTTTTTTTATTATGACATAACTTTTTGGCCTATTTTCAAGTGCAGTAACGTCCATACTATATACTATAACTCACAATAAACCTTTTAGCAGTCCTGCTTCTTTATATGTGTAGCACTACGGTGAATGCGGATGCCAGTATACGTTCAGCATTCCAGAATTGAATCCCACACCTGGTCATTGTCCGTGCTGAGTTTTGCATGTTCTCGTTGTGTGTGTGTGTGTGTGTGTGTGTGTGTGTGTGTGCGCGTGTTCACACGTATGGGCTTACACCTGGCTAAGTTTAAATCCAAAAACTTAGCACAACAATGAGCCCTGCAAGGGATAGGTGACCTGATCAGGGATGCTTTCAGCCTTGCACCAGATGCTAGCAGGACTGTTACGTTGAAAGTCAGTCAGTCTGCCCTCTTATTTACACTCACCGGCCACTTTATTAGGTACACGTTGCTAATGCCGGGTTGGACCCCCTTCAGAACTGTTGTAATTCTTTGTGGCATTGATTCAACAAGGTGCTGGAAATATTCCTCAAGGACTTTAATCCATATTGATATGACAGCATCACACAGTTGCTGCAGATTTGTCGGCTGCACATCCATGATGCGAATCTCACGTTCCACCACATCCCAAAAGGTGCTCTGCTGGATTTAGACCATTTGAGTGCAGTGTATTCATTGTCATGTTAACGAAATCATTCTGAGGTGATCTGAGCTTTGTGACATGGTGTGTTATCCTGCTGAGAGTAGATCTTCAGAAGATGGGTGCACTGTGGTCATAAAGGGGTGGACATGGTCAGCAACAACACTCAGGTAGGCTGTGGCATTAAAATGATGCTCAGTTGGCACTAAGGGGCCCAAAGTGGCTCTGTGGCTAAGGATATGCACTGGCATCCCGATGGTTGCCGGTTCGAATCCCCGTCACTGCCAAAATAGATCCTACTCTGCTGGGCCCTTGAGCAAGGCCCTTAACCTGTAATTGCTCCACGGGCGCTGTACAATGGCTGACCCTGCGCTCTGATCCCAAAGGATATGCGAAAACTAACAAATTCCTAATACAAGGAATTGTACAAGGCGAAAGAACGAACAAAAAAAAAAAAAAGTGGGCCAAGAAAATATCCTCAACACCATTACACCACCAGCCTGAACTGTTGATACAAGGCAAGATTCATCCATGCTTTCATGTTGTTGATGACAAATTCTGACTCTGAATGTCACAGCAGAAACTGAGTCTCATCAGACCAGGCAATATTTTTCCAATCTTCTGTTGTCCAATTTTGCTGAGCTCATGTGAATTGTAGCCTCAGTTGCCTGTTCTTAGCAGACAGGAGTGTCGCCCGGTGGGGTCTCCTGCTGCTGTAGCCCATCTGCTTCAAGGTTCAGCATGTTGTACATTCAGAGATGCAATTCTGCATACCCATGTTGTAACAAGTGCTTATCTGAGTAACTGTTGCCTTTCTATCAGCTCAAACCAGTCTCACCATTTTCCTTTGACCTCTGGCATCAACATGGCAGAGAACTGCCACTCTCTGGATATTTTCCATTTTTCAGAGCATTCTCTGTAAACCGTAGAGATGGTTGTGCGTGAAAATACCAGTACATCAGCAGTTTGTGAAATACTCAGACCAGCCCGTTTGGCACCAACGACTATGCCACCTTCAAAGTCACTTCAATAATCTTTCCTCCCCATTCTGATGCTCAGTCTGGACTTCAGCAGGTCGTCTTGACAAAGTCTACAGGCCAACAACGCATTGTTTTGCTGCCATGTCAACAGGTGTACCTAATAAAGTGGCGGGTGAGTATATATTTGCAACTCAATGTCTGTGAATCACTTAAGACAGCATGGAGTTTGCATGGCAAGTTGAATGTGATGGAAGTATGGCACTATAACTAATGAGAGAGAGAGACTGATATACAGCAGAGAATTCAACTTCTGCTACGATTTGTTTAAAAAACTGAGCAGTCATTTCATATAAAACAAAAATCAATACGGTTAGTGTACTTTCTAGTTTTCCTTAAAATAACATTGGCAGTTAGCAGTTCTAGTTAATGTTTTACAACACACAGACAAGCACACTCACACACACTCTGAGACACCTTCTACCCTGAAAATATATTTCAATAATTTGAGAGTGCCAAGACTTCAAACTGAAAAGTCAACTTCAATAATAATAATAATAATAATAATAATAATACTACTACAAGTCACACATTTTAGGCCTATTTATGGTCAAACGCATAAAGCAAGGAAACTGTCGTCCATTGGGAAATGTACATTAGAACTGGGGTGCCCAATACGTCGATCTCGATCGACCGGTAGATCGGAAAGGTAGTGCAGGTAGATCGCGTTGCATTCATCCATCCATCCATTTTCCAACCCGCTGAATCTGAACACAGGGTCACGGGGGTCTGCTGGAGCCAATCCCAGCCAACACAGGGCACAAGGCAGGAACCAATCCCGGGCAGGGTGCCAACCCACCGCAGGCGTTGCATTCAAAAAAAAAAATTTTTTTTTTTTTTTTAAAATCATATATCCACCCTATGGCATTTGCCACTTGATTGACATACAGGGCGGCCAGTCTGAGATCTCTTTTCTTCTAACACACTGGTCATCCCCGCACGCACGATCAAACACGCAAGCTACTTCAAAACTCCGTCTATCTAAGTGATCTAGTTAGCCTTCCAATTAATATCAATTAAAGAAGGGATATTAAAGAAAAATTGGTGTGGGGGGGCTGGATGTGGAATTGGAAGAGATTTTTTTTTCTCAGAATGTCACAATTGAAGTGCGTTTGTCTGATCTGTCAATCTGTCAATCTATCATTGCTATTCCAAAGAAGGAAAATGTGGAAAGGCACTTTCAAACTGTTCATAAAAACTACGAAACTGACTTCCTTCCAAAAAGCGATCTGAGAAAGAGAAAGGAGAGGGAACTGAAATCACAGTTAAATCGGACAGCCGTAATTTTATTCGGCTGAATTCAAAAGCAAAGGCAGACACACCGAAGCATCGTTCCAGGTGAGTCACTCGATCTTTCAGCATAAAAAGTCCAAGATGGAGAGATGATAAAAGAGGCCTTCGTTGAGGTAGATGGCTGGGGAGAAATTCCTGCTGAGATTTCGAGACCCCTGGCCAGAGAAAAAGGAGTTTCTCCTTGTCATTAAACGTGCAGAATACAAGCAACTTAACAACAATCAATGGCTGTTAGACTTGCCATTTTTTTACCGATCTGACCAACATGTTGAATGAGCTTAATTTACAGCTGCAAGGAAAAGACAAAACCATGGTCAACATGATTAGCTCAGTTAATGCTTTCAAATGAAAAATGCAACATCTGTCCTCAAAGCTGCCTTGATTTGGGGAACATCCAAAACCTCGCGTCAGAGCTGGAGACGCAATGGAAGGCGTGTGCGCAACTTGACAGCATACGCTACACAGAGCAGACTGAAAATTGTCTGTCAGACTTTGACAGACGGTTTCAAGACTCAGCTTTACTTGAGCCAATCGCTACATTGAAGTGCTATCCATTTAGGGAAGATGTTGAGGGGGATTCACCCGCATCAAAAATTGCAATGCTGTTTCACCTGAAACTCCTATACAGTGGAGGATGAGATTTTGACACTACAGGATGACATTCAGCTGAAGTATGGAGCTCTTGGACAGTTTTGGAACTTACACACAGAGGAAAAGTACCCAAACATGAGGAAATGTGCTACCTCCTTGACTGCATTATTCGGCTCTACTTATTTATGTGAGTCAGCCTTTTCCCACATGAAGATTATTAAATCCAAATACTGTAGTGACCATAAATGTATTGAATTGTTATTGTGCCATAAGGGTTATTCAGTGATGCAAGGTATGGCAACATATATTTTATGTATAAAGTATAGCGTTTTTAATGTAGGTAGATCATTTTGACCTGGTCATTTTAAAAGTAGCTCGCAAGCCGAAAGTGTGGGCACCCCTGCATTAGAAGGTGTGAAGGAAAGGCCAGCGCCCCAGCTGGTGTGAACCCCACTCCCTTACATGCCCAGGAGGCCTTGATAATGGAAGGTCAGGGAGGGAATAGCAATATCTTCTTTCCATGCCAGGACCCGGATGTGGAAGGACATTACAGCGGCTACAGTGGGGATGGCATCCTAACAGCCACTGAGTGATACCTGGGATGGACTTGGGAATTGGGAAGGACAGCACAGTGCGTGGATGGTTCCTATGAGCACAGCATCACCCTGTAATACTGGGTGGCAGCATCCCATCTGGCAAGCCCCATTATGGATGCCTGCAGGGCAGCATGAGAGTTGTGGCCTGTCAGATTCACTGGGGGCCACCAGGGGAGTGGTCGGATGGTGACAATACATGGTCTGCCATAATCCTACCTAACCTGGAAGTACTTCCTGGAAGTAACTGATTAAGCACTGGAAGTACTCCTGGGTCTGGAATTGAGAGCCTTCCACTCAGCCCAGGGAGTTGGAGATGGGAAGAAGACGACAACACTCAGCTTGAAGAGTATAGGGGGGCGGAATAAGGAAAGAAATGATTGTATTGTTGGGACTGGGGAAATGAGACCTGTGGAAAGGTACTTTAATAAAAACACCTTCACTTGAACCCAGACTGTCTAGTGTATAGTTGTGTCGCTTTGGGGTTCAGTGACGCCCCCTTACAGGCCAAGATGGATTACAGGACTTTAGAAGGGAGAGTAACAATACCATCCTGAAGCATGTCTTAGTGCCAAGATGAATATCACACAATCACAGTTCACATGTGTCCTACTAAGAGAGCAGAAATACAAAGCTTATGCTTGGTGACCACTTTGTTTTGGTACACCCATTCTTCCCTTGAACCTGCAACACCATCATATACGTAGTAACATAGATCTTGTGATGGTAAGTCAGAGAACGAATGGGTGAGATTTAGCAAGTATCAGATGTTCCAGAAAGAGCCTATCAGGAACATCAACCCCCACGAAAGCCGTCACGTTCAAAGGTGTCACAGGTGCCTCTGTGATTGGTTATTCTGCCAGATGTCAAGAACATAGGCTAAAGATGGCGGTGTAATAGCAAGAGGGGAGTTACTACTGCAAATACTGGCCTCTATGATAAAACTACGTCAACATGTGAATGACAAAGGATAGCTGAACCTCACTGCCAATTAAGTTACATCTCTCCTGACAGTTGCTTATCAATGCATGAATGAACCTGTCTGGAGAATAACTGCTCCTTGCCACATCCAGAAGCAGGAATTAATTTCAACAAACTGGTTTGCTGTAACATTAAATGGCAGGTTAATTGAGCATCCAGAGAATGAGTGCTACAGAATGTTGACTAGAGCTTCATTAGAAGCTAATCCGCAACGACAAACATATGCCTATCGTGTTCTACATATCATGTTTATGCTGTCTATTTCTGACACCTTTGTCTCATTGAAAACAAACAGTATGTGCTATTACTAAAATAACTGGAGAGGATCACTTGGAGGGTAAGAGGGGGGTCAACCTGTGCCTATGGGTCCTTCTGTGAGGTAAAAGGGATGCGCTCCTTTCAAGAGGGAGGCACACTTATGCAAGAAAAAAGAAGGAACAGAGAGGGAGATCGGGGGCACCCCAGAAAAATAAGAGCAGAACACAAACTTCCAAAAGTTATTCAGCATGCAAGATACAGTGTTGGCAGACCATCGGAGGTCATCCATTTGTGCGCTGCTAGCTTTCTCCCCAACTGAAACAAGCGTCTGTCACTTTTGAGGAACAATCAGCAGTTTTAAAAGACATGACTTATCTTCATGTTGGTGACAATTCTAAACGTAAAGCACAATAGTTGGTTCCATTATCCTGTTATGGGAATTAACAGTGGAACAGCTGAATTTTTCAATTCATACTACGCAGAGTTAAAACATCAATCGACTGCAACGAGTGCAGAATGCAGCTGCTAGAATCTTAACTAGGAAACGAAAATCTGAGCCATCACCCCAGTCTTGGCATCACTACACTGGTTACCTGTGTCATTTAGAATTGACTTTAAAATCCTGCTCATGGTCTACAAAGTCTTAAATAATCTCGGTCCATCTTATATTTCAGAATGTCTTACACCTTACACTCCAAAACATAACCTTAGATCCTCAAATGAGTGTCTACTTAGAATTCCAGGAGCTAAACTTAAAAGAAGTGGTGAGGCAGCCTTCTGGTGTTATGCGCCTAAAATCTGGAATAGCTTGCCAATAGGAATTCGATTATCTATCTATCTATCTAAGAAGGGTTTCTTCATACAGAGAACCACAGATTCATGGAATAAGTGACCAAGTAGCGTGGACAGTATAGACTGTTCTCGTCAAGATTAGTCAAATGTGTAACTATGCTTGTGTCATTATGTCAATGTTCTGTTTGAAAGCAGGTGCTGTTATTTTCTTCTTTTCCAGTCTGTATTACGCAATTTCTATTATACAAATTGTTACTGAGTAATATTCTTGTTTTAATTGGTAATTCCCCCCCCCCCCCCCATTTATGTTTGTGTTATCCTTAAAAACACAAAGTTCACAACAGTGGATCAAACTGGGGCTAATGGATAGAACCTATTATTAATGTAAGTGGTTGTGGTGTGGTCCTGTCATTTTACTTAAGATACACTACAAATTGGTGACAACGGACAGAATACAGAGCCTCATCCGGGTGGTGTGCTTTCAACACACATGTCCCTACAATGTCTGGCCTTTTTCTGGGCAAATGAGGCCCAACTTTTTACTAGGCAGTTCCAACTAAACAAAGAGGACATTCAGTATGAACTGCACGTGCAAAAATGTTAGGGGTTGTGGTTAGGGACTGGGGTAAGAGCTAAAACTTTAAATATAAAAATGTGTTAACAACATACACCCAAACATTAGGGCTACCAACAAGAAAATAACATTTGAGAAATTTCTCATTTAATATAGAGTATATTTTATTTTTTATCACTGGAAATTTTACAGACACGCCCTCCCTGCAAATAACATGTTTTCATTGTTATCTAAGCAAAACCGTATTTTATTATGCAAATTTTATGTAAAACACACCAAAGGACTATGCAATGCCACAAAACAAGGCTCATCTTTTAAAAAAAAAATGTATGCAAACCAATAAAATGTAATAATTCTTTACATTTATATAGCTACAATTATCTTGTTAGCCATCTTAGGGTAAATGTATCAGCCGAAAAACACAATGGAAAGAAAAACAAACCCACCACCATCACCTAACTGGGCATCACGGTGGGCACAGTGGTAGCACTGCTGTCACACGGTAAGGAGGCCAGGTTTCACATTCTGAGTCCTCTGTGTGAAGTCTGACCCAAGTCATGCAAAAGTTAGGTGGATTGGCGATGCTAAATTGGTCCTAGTGTGTGCTTGAGATGTGTGCTGGCCCAGAAATGGGCAGGTGTCCCGTCCAGGGTTTATTTCTGCTTTGTGTCCTCAAAGGTGGCACAGTGGTTGTGCTGCTACTTTGCAGTAAGGAGATTGTGGGTTCACTTCCCGGGTCCTCCCTGTGTGGAGCGCGCTTTGAGTAGTGAGAAAAGCGCTATATAAATGTAAAGAATTTATTATTATTATTATTATTAGTGTCCTATGCTTGCTGGGCTAGGCTCAGGCCCAGAGTCGGGATTAAGTATGCTAGAAAATTACATTAGCAAGTTGTTCTTTATTCAGAGAACCATAGACACCAATTAGCATGGTAGACAGTAGGACTTTTAAAATAACATCTGGTCAAGTTTTGAAAGAATTAAGTGGACAAGACTGGCGAGCTTTTTTGAGCTGAACAGCTTGCTCTCATCTAGATTGTTCCACCTAATCTGCACATCTCTTGTTGACACCGGGATGAGGAACAAAAGGAGTACAGTAAACAAACAATACAAAGATACGGGGACAAAGTGCAAATTCCACAGAAATAGTTAGTGATCTAGAGATTATATATGCATACACACTCAAAACGTAACAGACATGAAACTTATAATGGAGAGAAAATAACATAGATGAACATCAGACAGTATGTACTGTTTGTTTCAGCACTGTGTTGTGCCTATGCACATCTTAGTTTTCTTACTGTATTTAAAACAGTTGTATACAGCACTAGACTCATAAGTGGAGCGGCAATTAACAAGAACAAGCTCAGCTAAATGTTAGTTAGCTATGCTTCTGGCATCTTCAACACTGCATCCCTGCCCATTATAAAATTTCTTCCACTTCTTTCTATTATCTATCTATCTATCTATCCATTCCTGTGCCACTTCCTCCAGGCTTCTTCCCCTTTGCTTCTTCTATCACCATATCTTTCCACCTGTTTCTTGGGCCTTCTTGGTCTTCTCCTTTCTACTGGAACACATCTTTCTACTCTTCTTGTTGTCCCTGAGAAATTCATATCCCCAAAGAGCAGAACATGCATGCATACATCCATCCATCCATTTTCCAACCCGCTGAATCCGAACACAGGGTCTTGGGGGTCAGCTGGAGCCAATCCCAGCCAACACAGGGCACAAGGCAGGGACCAATCCCGGGCAGGGTGCCAACCTACCGCAGGACACACACAAACACACCCACACACCAAGCACACACTAGGGTCAATTTAGAATCGCCAATCCACCTAACCTGCATGTCTTTGGACTGTGGGAGGAAACCAGAGCGCCCGGAGGAAACCCACGCAGACACGGGGAGAACATGCAAACTCCACGCAGGGAGGACCCGGGAATCGAACCCAGGTCCCCAGATCTCCCAACTGCGAGGCAGCAGCGCTACCCACTGCGCCACCGTGCCGCCCTGCATGCATACATTTTCAGATCAATTTAATTTTAATTCAAAGAGAGGCCAGAGCCCATTCCAGCAGCACAAGGCACTCGGAGGGAAATAAACTCCGGATGTATCAACAACAGGGCGCACACACACTCACCCTGGCACTGTCTTAGGGCTCGTTTATACGTCACGCTCAGAACGCGTACGCATCATGGCTGCCACGCATTCATTTGACGTGTCCTCTGAGCAGGTCCTCAGAAATTAATGCAATGTGTGCGCGAGTTACAGTACCAGCAAAAAGTTGGGGGGCGCAGAGTGATAAAAGTTGGAATGTAACGTCAGAGTCTCTGTTTATTATCTACATGTGACAGAGAGCCTCTATGCAGGTCCTCCGGGATCGATGTGCGCGCTTCGATGTTTGATGAATGGTTCGATGTGGTGAAGCAAAATGCCAACATACAGATTCATTCGTGGTGCTTTTATATTCAAGCATCCCATATTCCTGATTGTAATGACACAATACATTTTAAAAGTCTCACATACCATCTTTTGTGCCGTCATTTTTTTTTCTGAGGCTTCCTCCTGACCTGAGAGGAGCGGCAAACCGCAACAGATCATCACACAGAACACATTAAATGTATGATATTCCAACTCTCTGCACATTTAGAATCTTTAGATTTATACTTGATATCACTTTCATGATGAAATGCATTAAAGTATGTATGTTAATTTCATTGAAATAATGAATAATGTTAATAATTACACACATGGGGGTGATACGGTGGCAGAAGGGTAGCGCTGTTGTCTCGTACGGAGTCGCGTTGCTAGTATTCCCTGCCTGGAGTTTGCATGTTTTCCTGCTGGGATTCCACAGTGTGCTCCGGTTTCCTTCCAAAGAGATGCAGATTTGGTGGCACTAAAATGATGCCAGTGTGTATGTGTGTGCTTGTGTTCACCTTGTGATGAGCTGATGCCCCGTCCAGGGATTATTTCTGCTTCGTGCCCAATGCTCGCTGGAGTGAACACATCCCTAGATTGATGGATTTAATCATTAAACATCCTTTTCAGAGATATTGTGGTAAGGTGTCATCGGAATTTAATGGCTGTTCCAGGCAATTCACAACACAGCAAAGCTGAACATGTTCTTACCGTGATAATATCTCACACTGCCACCTGGTGGATTCCTCCAGATTTACGTAAAGTACTAAACAGTAAAACGTTTGTGTAGCAGGAGCATCCGCTGGAGCATGCATCGCATCACGTGAAGTATAAACTTGGCCTTAGAATCACCAAACAACCTAACAGCACATCTTTGAGAGAGAAGCCATAGTACCAGGAAGGAAATCAACACACAACTGTACATGGAGAGAACATGCAAACTTCACAGAGACAACCACCTTGCATTGAAATCAAACTCTGGACCCAGGAGGTAAGCTGGGACAGATGACTAAGCCTACATCCAGGCAAGAAACACTTCAGCCTATGCAAACTCAGCACAAACTAGGTTAGATTCTAAATAAAAAATATACAGGGGAGGGCAAAAGTGGGTTTACAGTTGTGAGTACGTGAGGCAGACAATTTGAGCACTTATGAGATTATACCCAAGTGCACTGTGACATACATTTGAGCTAATAAAGTTAGTAAGGCTATCGAGTTAATAAAGCAATTGTACGAATCATAACCTGCATGTCTTTTTCCATACGAACAACTGTAAACCTACTTTTGCCAATCTTTCTATATAAGCTTTTGTCTTCAAGTTTAACACATTTCTGTATGTGGAGGGCCTAATATCAGTAATAATCAGCAGGTGAAAGCAGTGGTATAATAAAAGAACATTGAGAGGTTATAAAGTGTTATAATACTGTCATGCAGTAAGACAGACTTAAACACCCAGCAGTGTCATTCATCACCTGTAAACAGTAAGAATTCAAGTCAATTCAAAATGTATGACCCAGGCACAGACATTTCAAAGAATGTGTTGATAAATGTCAGCTGTTATTTACACAGGCACTTGTAGAGCCATTGCATGTGGTGTTGCTAATCAACAATATAAAACAACATCTTCCCTTTAGGGCTTCACAGGCAGCACGAAAAACTTTAGAGATTTAAAGATACAAACACCTATAGACAGCCAAACACCTCAGTAGTCTGACAGCCCCTCTATGGTTAAAAAAATGAATAGGCCTCTCGTTGGTGAAATATTTCAAGCTGTCTGATGCTGCTTGAGAAAATGGAGGTCAAGGCAAGCAAGATCAAAACAGGAGACATCCTTTACTTCTTCAAAAACTCTGGGATGGCCAGGGTGATTTTCTATGCTGTAGTGTGCTGGGCTGGTAACAGTGTTGTGCCTGAACTCGTTCAAAAGAGCACCTTCACTGAACAAGCTCGTTTTTCTAAAAACGGTGAACTTAATGTAACGTATTTACAAGTGAAGAACTTGAACGTGAGCTAGTTCAGTTTTAGGTGACATTCTAGATCTGGTTTAGGTCCAGATTAAACGTTTGGCCTTACCCTGTAATGTAGAGGTGGAGCCGAATCCAAATACGGTATTCGGATAAGCAGAAAGAGTGGATTTTTATATTCATTTTGTACAAAAATTTTCGCCATTTATTTGTATTTGGAAAAAATAATGGAAAAATCAAATAGGCCCTGTCTTTGTCTGCCTGCTTCTGCTTAAGCTGCACCCCCGCTGACGGGAGCATGCGGTGAAGCTCCGCTTTTGCTTTTAGGAAAATGTTGTACTTCACGAGGCCACTTATATTTTCCTCCATTGGACATGCAATGTGTGACGCAATCAGCGTAATCGGTTAGTTCACCTACACACTGGTTCCAGAGTCACCATTTGTGTCACATGGTTGGAAATAGAGAGGTAATTTATATGTATACTTGCACCTATTTAATTTCTTTTTTGACCAGGAGGATATTGGCATATATGTTTACGTGTTTGTTGCTGGGTATAACTCAAAGTGTATTTAAATAAAAGTCTTCATAATTACTGTATATTTTATTCAAGAACACTGTAATAGCCTAATATAAGGCATGCAAAATTGAAAATAGTAAAATCATGGGTCATTTATTCTCACTCCTTAAAAATACAAAATGAACTGAACGTGAACTAGTTCAAAAATGAAATGGGGAACTACGAACGTAAATGTATTCATTTGAATCTGTGTGAACTGAACTTTGAGTGAGTTCTTGTGAGGTGTGAACTTGCACAACACTGGCTGGTAACATCACTTCAGGAGAGGACCACCAAATCAACAAGCTAATTAAAAGGGCAGACTTAGTTATAGGATGCACTCTGAACCCCCTGGAGGTAGTAGAGGATGAAAGTGTTAAAACAAAACTGAGTGTCATTATGAACAATGCTATACATCATCTCTGTGACACACCAACACTCAGGGCTTTCAGCCACTGAATCATTAGCAGAGGGTGTGTGTGTGTGTCTACTGGGGCCAATGATACCAATGGCGATACACCTCTATAGTGCCTCACTGGGACTGTGTGGGCCACGTCTTTAACTTATCATGCTTTTCAGTCATTCTTTTGTGTGCTCAGACCATAGTGTGTCTGTATACAGTATATTAAAGAGCTTCTGTAAAAAGCCACAATTTCCCCCTAGGGACACACAGTTCTTTATCAATGTGCATATATCCATGTGTACACAATCACATGATGCATTTAACTCATATTGGTATGAATAAGTTTATAATATACACCTATATTACAAAGGGAGCACAAGGGTGAGGAATGACACATTTCAGTTTAATATCTGCAGAGTGCGAGTGGAGCTTTCAGTTGAGTGTTTGCCTGTCCAGGGTTGTTTCCTTCTTTGATCACAATTGCTGCCGGAATAGGGTCTGCCTCCCCGAGAGCCTGGATTGGGTCAAGCAGGTTTGAGAACATAACGTTATGTCATATTTAGCAATGTTGTCCATATAACAGCAGGATGTAAGAAACCACACATGTTTATACAGTCACCCAAATCCTATTTTAATTTCCTGTACATTTTCTTTACGTTGGGAAAAAATATAAAAATATGACCCACTTAACCCAAAACAGCTGAAGGTCACTTGGAATGAGGGAAGTGATTATTTTTCTGTATGGGATGTCTATGTTTAATCAACATTTTAAGGTGACACTGCTACAACCATGCCTAATCAAGACTTCCTTTAAAAGCTCATGGTTGCATTTTTAAATCTCAATACACTCCAAATTATGCCTAATTCAGCAATTTTAAATACAAAGACCTAACACGGCTGAATCCAAACAAGTCCTGGAGGTCACTGTAATAGCTACTGGGTTTTATTTCAAGCAGTCTGATAACAACAGGGAACTCCAATTGAATTTTAGACTCCCAGTGTAGCCTCCTTAGCGTTGTGTGAACAACGAAATTTTTTTTTTTTTTTTTTTTTAAAAACAACAAAACATTACATGTAACAGAAACAATATCAAAACATCAAAATACAGTAGGAAAGGCATGCCTAGTGTCCACCGCTGTACTGATGCACATTTAGTACAAGTCTTTTGTGATTTGTTTTGAAACAGTCAACAATGCATGGCCCGAGTTTGCAATCAGAACAATATAAACGGGTTTCTTTGCACATTTTTGTTATATTTTTTCCTGTTGCATGCATATGACAACGTAGAATGTAGGCAACTGAACCACAATATTGTCGTGTCCATTGTGTTACGTATGCTACCACAGCTCAAGACTTAGTGGCTTCCACATTTCTCCTGACATAAACAACAGTTGCTGCAATCTGAACAGTGGTTAGGGGGCCAACTTCTTTACTGTTTTCCTACTTGATTGCAATCATCCTTCCTTACTGCCATGCACTCTGCTGCATCTCCATGAAGTCACCAGGCATATCACAGTAGTTCAGTCACACAGTGCTGAATGCTTCAGTTTCACTATAGTAGTTAACTTCTGATGACCAAGTCACATTGTCATCACTATCGCTTGATTCAACTAATGATTCAGTTTCAGTTTATTCTAAAACTGGCTTTACAGCTTCTCGTTTATACCCTATTGTGCATTGATTGAAGGTTCCACCCCACACGTTTATTGATGAGTTATCTTAGAGTGGAAAAATGCAGAAACATTCATTATTTTTTGCAGTATGATTTTATTTCATCCACTAGGTGGCAGCATAGTACTGTCACGAGAGTTACTTGGTCTTAACTCTGTAAAAGAGGATCATTACAATCATCCCAAGTCTACCTCGGGTTTAACCCCTTGTAGACAACTGTTGTGAAATCGCTTCAAACTGCTTCCAGCATGAATGAATTGCCAAGGTGGCAAATGTATCCTGCCAATGCCAGTTAATGCCTATTTGATACGTACCAAGGATCGCACTGGAAGTGCCGGTCACGCCATCTAGCAGTCATAGTGGAAACTACATCCGCCTGATGGAAGCGAACTGTTGCCGTGGCTGTACACGTGGATTTTGGCTGCTAATTTTAAGAAATTGTCCATATTTGAGGTAGGTTGTACAAAGATAAAAACACGTACCAGCTTATGGTTTGCTTGTGTGATATATACAATTAACTTAATTATATGTATATCCACTTAATATATCATCTGCTTGACAGCAAAAACACAAATAATTTCGTTTTTGAAATAATTGTAAATAAATTTAGGCAACTAGGGGTTAACCGTACTTACATAGAATTCTGAGCACAAGTTACACTTGTTTAGGGTTAAATAAATATGCCATCACTTCCTGTTTATGCATTGGTTTAGAACAGAAACATCCAAGTAAGGCTTGTTTCATCTATATTACTAAACGAAGGTTGTATACAGTGCATCCGGAAAGTATTCACAGCGCATCACTTTTTGCACATTTTGTTATGTTACAGCCTTATTCCAAAATGGATTACATTCATTTTTTTCCTCAGAATTCTACACACAACACCCCATAATGACAACGTGAAAAAGTTTACTTGAAGTTTTTGCAAATTTATTAAAAATAAAAAAATTGAGAAATCCCATGTACATAAGTATTCACAGCCTTTGCTCAATACTTTGTCGATGCACCATTGGCAGCAATTACAGCCTCAAGTGTTTTTGAATATGATGCCACAAGCTTGGCACACCTATCCTTGGCCAGTTTCGCCCATTCCTCTTTGCAGTACCTCTCAAGCTCCATCAGGTTGGATGGGAAGCGTCGGTGCACAGCCATTTTAAGATCTCTCCAGAGATGTTCAATCGGATTCAAGTCTGGGCTCTGGCTGGGCCACTCAAGGACATTCACAGAGTTGTCCTGAAGCCACTGCTTTGATATCTTGGCTGTGTGTTTAGGGTCGTTGTCCTGCTGATAGATGAACCGTCGCCCCAGTCTGAGGTCAAGAGCACTCTGGAGCAGGTTTTCATCCAGGATGTCTCTGTACATTGCTGCAGTCATCTTTCCCTTTATCCTGACTAGTCTCCCAGTCCCTGCCGCTGAAAAACATCCCCACAGCATGATGCTGCCACCACCATGCTTCACTGTACATATGGTATTGGCCTGGTGATGAGCGGTGCCAGGTTTCCTCCAAACGTGACGCCTGGCATTCACACCAAAGAGTTCAATCTTTGTCTCATCAGACCAGAGAATTTTCTCTCTCATGGTCAGAGTTCTTCAGGTGCCTTTTGGCAAACTCCAGGCGGGCTGCCATGTGACTTTTACTAAGCAGTGGTTTCCGTCTGGCCACTCTACCATACAGGCCTGATTGGTGGATTGCTGCAGAGATGATTGTCCTTCTGAAAGGTTCTTCTCTCTCCACAGAGGACCTCTGGAGCTCTGACAGAGTGACCATCGGGTTCTTGGTCACCTCCCTGACTAAGGCCCTTCTCCCCCGATCGCTCAGTTTAGATGGCCGGCCAGCTCTAGGAAGAGTCCTGGTGGTTTCGAACTTCTTCCACTTACGGATGATGGAGGCCACTGTGCTCATTGGGACCTTCAAAGCAGCAGAAATTTTTCTGTAACCTTCCCCAGATTTGTGCCTCGAGACAATCCGGTCTCGGAGGTTTACAGACAATTCCTTTGACTTCATGCTTGGTTTGTGCTCTGACATGAACTGTCAACTGTGGGACCTTCTATAGACAGGTGTGTGCCTTTCCAAATCATGTCCAGTCAACTGAATTTACCACAGGTGGACTCCAATGAAGCTGCAGAAACATCTCAAGGATGATCAGGGGAAACAGGAGGCACCTGAGCTCAATTTTGAGCTTCATGGCAAAGGCTGTGAATACTTATGTACATGCTTTCTCAATTTTTTTATTTTTAATAAATTTGCAAAAACCTCAAGTAAACTTTTTTCATGTTGTCATTATGGGGTGTTGTGTGTAGAATTCTGAGGAAAAAAATGAATGTAATCCATTTTGGAATAAGGCTGTAACATAACAAAATGTGGAAAAAGTGATGCGCTGTGAATACTTTCCAGATGCACTGTATATGCACGGATGCCAGACGCACCGAAGCTCTGCGCCCCAGAGTCAAACCCAGCAGCCTCCCAGAGTCAGTAGGTGGCACCCAAACACCACAACACATCCTGTAAACTAAACTGGAGGTAAAGCGTGCACGCCAGGTTGTATATATGCACAGATGCCAGAGGCCACAAGCAAGCCGTACACACTACCACCGCTGCCCGAACGCGACCGCCCACACCACCGCATATACCACCTTCGTTTAGTAATGTACCCCTCCAAGCCCGGGTCCGCCGCTATCGTCACTTCAGCACGTGAATCCACCACCGTCAGCAAACGACTTCTAGCTAACGACACAGCCATAGCAAAACAAAAACGAGACCGCATGGATAAAAACAATAAACGAAGGCGTCTACAACGCACTTCTGAAACACCAGAACCAGATGAGTCACGGCTCCAAAAAGAAACCGCTTTAGTGCAAATATGTTTATTTAATTAAATGAAATTGCTGTTATATCCCAGTATTCACTTTAACACGTAGGGTGGAGAACGCGTTTCCTTTCCACTTGTTTTTAGTTAAAAGTGATAAAAGGCAAGCGCAGGACGTACCCACCCTCCATGATTTTTCTTCCCTCCAAATATCGGAGGGAACAGAAAGTGATTGCCATTCTTGGATTTGCGATTCTTTCGAGAATCGCGGGTTTGCTGGTTTTTCTATAAATGATGGAATTGCTCTGAATTTCCTCTCAAATTTCGTTTTTCCATAATCTTCTTCAAAGAATACTAGCTAAAGGCACACAGGTGTCGATGTAACTAAACTCCGGTTTACAAAACTGCACCTGCGCTTGCCTTTTTATCCCTTTTAGCTAAAAACAAGTAGAAAGGAAAAGAAAGGAAACGCGTTCTCCACCCTACATGTTAAAGTGAATACTGGGATATAACAGCAATGGCGTGTGCAAGACAGACTTCAAATCAGTGTAGGTACATAATTATACACTGTAGGGTTCATCAGGTCCTGGAATTTCCACAGTGTCTCTTGGCCTTGTAACATTATACTTTGTTTTCTTAAAATGAATCCAAAAATGATGGCTATATTGAGAACCACACCAATAAATATAGGAGTCAGGTGTTGAGCTTCGTTTTTTCTGATACTAAGATGCAGAAAATTCAGCCCAAAGAAATGAACTGAAAAAGCCTCTATGTGCGATCACAATTCAGGGATTGGCTGTAGAGGTGGTGAACTCCTACAGATACTTTGGCTTTGTCCACATCCATGACAGGCTGGACTGGTCACGTAACACAGATGAACAATGGAAGAAATGTTTTTTCTAAGGAGTCTGCATTCCTTTAATGTGTGTAGTGACATCCTTCACCTCCTTCTAAAACTTTTGTGATGGTCAGTGTGATTTTCTATGCTACGGTGTGCTGGGCTGATAATATCACTTCAAGAGATGCCCACGGAATTAACAAGGTAATTAAAAGGACACAGTTATGGGGCACACTCTGGACTCCCCAGAGGTAGTAGTGGAGTAGAGAATTAAAACAAAACTGAGTGCCTTTATAAGCAACACTGCACATCCTCTCTGTGACACACTAACACTGAGGACTTCAGCCAACAAATTACTCAGCCGAAGTGTGTCAGGAAACGCTACAAGGGCTGCATTATACCAATGGCAATATGCATGTATAGTCCCTCACTGGGAATTGGTCTGAAAATATATATATATATATAGTGATGCCTAAGGGTGCGTATAGCCACCCTAACTCCGACACAGACTTGCAGGACACTAATTGCCACACTGCACATGGTTACTTTACAGAACACAGTTAACTCTTTTAGGGCAGATGTCGACTTTTGTCGACAGGAGGAGTTGAAGGCGAATGTCGACAAAAGTCGACATTCAGGGATAGGGGGCGACAATCAGCTGTTAATGGCGACAAATCTCACAGTCACGTCACAGGCATTCCCTCTGTGCTTGGAGGAATGCTAGACTCGTTGACTCGGCAACTAAACCTTGCGTGTGCGTGAGTTGCGAAATGTAAACAAAGGCAAGATGGCACCGACATGTGAAAAGGCAGCGAAGCAAGTGCAGAAAAGAAAACACTCGGCAGACGATGTTTTGCGCATTATCGCGGAGTCGGACTCTTGATTTTTCAGAATCGGACTTTATTGGCAGTGATCAGGAGATCGAGCAAGAGAGTTAGAAGCAGGCATCAGCTGATCAGACACCAGCCGATGCCGCGCCAGCGGATCTGCTGCCAGTTGAGTGCCTTCACGCAGCCGATGTATCTACGGCAAGGTTCGCATGGGATAAATACACAGACATAGATCCGTTGAGAGCCGAGCTGCCTACCGGAGTTTACAAGACGGCATGGCTTGCTTTTGGACACGACAGATCACCAGCTGCTGTACTTCAGGCTGCTCTCTCCTGATGCTGCTTTTCAGCTACTGTCAGACGAGACAAACAGGTAGGCAGAGATTTTTTTTTGAATCGCGGGCTGCGTTTGCATCGCATTCTCGTTTTTCAAAGTGGAAACCCACAACGAAAGACGAGATGAAGCGCGCTGTGGCATTGCAAATAGAGATGGGACAGAACTGGTGATATAACTTCAGGGAGCATTGGTCCAAACATGTTTTGTCCCCTGGTGGCTTAGGTACGTGCTGCTGCAAAGTTTTATTCACTTCTGTAATAAACAGAAGCAAATCCCATGGGGTGAGCCAGGCTATAATGCCATACATAAAGTTCATAAAGTTTCAGAAGATGAAAAGAGGTGACAATACGGTTTTCATGCAGGCAGAAAACTTGGTGGCAGTGGCATGGCACGATGGCAAATGGGTGACTTGTCTCTCTACAGTACACACTAACAATATATGTAAGAAAGTGCAGCAACAGACAATTGAAAAATAGGCACCAAAGCAACACGTATTGTAAGGAGTGCAATGTGGCAATGACTGAAATTGGCTGCTTTGAGCGAGATCAGACTTTGCTGTGTAAAATGTATGTGATATGTATGTGAAATCATAGAGTATGCAGGCTCATACAACATGCAAGACAGTAACATTTGTCAAAAGGAAATATTTTTTGTTGATTTGATATGTTAAACAATTGCTTTGTGTTCTTTTTTAAAAAATGTTAGTTTTTGGAAAAATATTCAGCCCTGGGAGAAAAGAAACAAAAAAAAAATTAGCCCTAAAAGAGTTAATATAGCACAGTCCCTTCACCTCCACTCCTCCCAACTCAGGGCATTGAATGCTGGCGAACGGAAGGAGTCCAGGTGCCCAATGAGCTTCTACAGCCCTGCCAAATATCCAGGTGTCTCTTGGTGGTGGCCATGGGGCCCAGCACAGCTGAGCTTCCATGCTCATACTCCATGGCCCTGCTGGAAGCCTAAGGGGTCTGCTCTCTATTGGCCCTGGGCAGAAACAGTCCTGAAAGTACTCTCTCCCCCAGTTGGGGCATCTGTAACTTTCTTAATCAGTTCAACAACAAGAGTTGCAGGCATAGACTCATTTTTTTATGTTGAACTTAGTATATTTATCTATTTATTTATAGTTTTATAAAAAGCCAAAATTTCCCTCAAGGACAAATAAAGTTCTCTTTCTTTCTGTCTATCCATCTATGTGGCCAATTATACCAAAATATCTGTCTATCTATCTAATAAAGGTGAACCAGCAAATCAGGTTGTATATTTCTTTAAATTATTGGCTGCTATAAAGGAAGAAAATACCAAAGAAGAGTCAAACATCTTCAGATGAAGCAGCTGTCAAAATAAAAATATTTTAAATCAGTCCATCTCAAGGCCTGTCTCATCTATTACTAGCTTGTTCAAGACTTTTGTTCCCTTAAGGTCACATTTAGTCTCCAAAAAATTTCCCTTCTTGATACCAGAGTGATAATATACTGCAAAAAGGAAATTCCAGAATTCAGCATTGCAGGAAGAAAGAACAGACTTTAGCAATCTGAAGACAAGAAAAAAACTATTACGAGGACATCTGAAATGCCCAGCTGTAGAGCAGCAATCAATAATTACATAACAGATCAAAGCGTGAATTTTAGAAAGGCGGACAAACTACTAATGAAAATCAGTGTGACGTACTGTAAAGGAAATCAAGAATAAGCCATAAAATTATTTGTATTAAGTGTCATAATTTAAAGTCTTGCCTAAATGACTTGGGCAGGAATGAAGGTGTTGTGCACGATACCAGACCCTAAAAGTCATCCTTCTAAACACTTTACAATCTACACATTGCCATTCATACCTGTCAGAGTAACATCCAAAAGGAGCTGCCATGTGAAGCAAGTGCGGTTTTGTTCATGCCAAGTAAACTAAGTGATCACAGAACTAACTTCATAGAAGCACCCGATTTTGAATTTATTACGTCGCGCACGGTAAACCACCAGTTTTTTGTTTTAGTCCACCAGCAATGATCAAGTCTACATTTTAATGGGTGGCACTTTGGGCAGAAATTAACAACTTTGATAAAATACTGTTAAGAATTATCGATTTTCATATTCATTTTTTGATATCACAGACTGGAGAGGTTGGGGGGGTGGGGGATCTGAGAGACAAAAAAAATTGAAGATGAAACGTTTTATCTAAGTAGGTAAATCAAACACTAAAGTAGTTACATTTCTCTTGTTGGCACACATTTGAAACTGTCACACATTGAAAAATTAATGAAATGCCAAAATAGAACAGTAGTACAGTCTTCTGTAAATATTCCTGTAGACTAAAGCAGTGCTTTACAAACTTTTTCCATGGTGATCCACCAAGAACGTTCAAAATTCTGATCTAAGCTCTAATGGTGTTTCCCGACCTTTTTTCTGTGGTGGAACACTTCTGTGTAGCCCAAAACATCCCAAGGTACACCACTGTTTGACTAAGCCCAAACACAATGAATCTTATATATGTGCTCCACTGTCTGAAGGAGGACGACTACTAGAAAAAGAGGGTTAACTCTTTCAGGGCTGAGGTCGACCTTTGTTAAAAGGAGAAGTTGACGATGGCAATTCACTATAAACTACGACAAAACCAACCGTTATGTTTCAGTTGGACTCTCGTTGCTAGAAGGAAAGAGATTCATTGGTTTGACCAAGATTTCCTGCTCTCACGTGAGTAGCAAGGCACAAACAATGGCAAAAATGGCACTGACATCTGGCAAGAGATCAAAGCGAATGCGTAAAGCATAATACTCCGTGGACGACGTTTTGCCTATTAAGTCTGAAATGGACTATGACTTGGCGGACTCTGATTTTGATACAAGCGATCGAAAACAAATGTGAGGTTCCAGCTTCAGTTGGCTGGTCCCCAGTTAATCATTGTACTGACAATGTTCGCCAGCCATGCAAAGACAGCCGGGCAGCAATCCTGCCGCACACTCTTGGCAAACTGGCAACCAAAGCATGCAGCAACAGACGTTTTATGTTGATTTCTGTGTGAAACCATTGCTTTTCAGAAACTTTTTTGGAAAAAATATTCAGCCCTCAAAGAGTTAAAAAAAAAAAAAAGAAGCTCCTAGATCAGCATTCACAGACTTGGCACTTAGTGAGCACTTTACTGGCATCTCCCAGCTGCTTTGTCCCTTTTTGCCTGTCCAAACTCTCTGAGGCAACCCGTATGCCCAATATCCACTGGTCCTGTGAGACTTACTGGTGACCACACAGTCGAGCAGATGGGTCTAGCAGCCAGGATCCAAAGTGCTCTAAGTGCTGTGTCTGCAGAGTAGTGACCGCGGAAATTGCTTTTATGCCAGCTTCTCCTGGTAGTGCTACACTATTACTTCCACAGCACACCACTGTGCCGCAGCACATAGGTTGAAAAACACTAACATTATAGACAGGAAAAATATCTGGTTAAATGTTTAACAGCAAGAGACCAAGTACTGAAAGTGGATGAGAACATTTCTTTGAATGGTTTGGGTTTAAAACGTCCTTGTACAGAGTTCTTGGGAGTCAAGACCAATTATTGTTGCTATTTTACTACAGTAACATCAAATTTTGCATTAGGCTGATAGGTACCTAATGAAAGACAAATTTAAACCGCTTTCTGAAAGGTTTAATTTTTCAACACCTCATTAATAATGTTTGCTTTCAAATGTTTACCTGCCAGTAGCCATACCACATGTACTTCAGAACAGGTCGTCCACCCGAAGCTAAGCATGTTCGGGCCCGGCCAGTACTTTCAATGGGAGACCATCTAGAAAAGGTTTTGGGTTGCTGCCGGAAGAGGTGTTGGCAGAGGACGCTTACCCTGTAGTCTGAATGTGGATCCCAAAGCCCCAGTGCAGTGATGGGGACATTGTGCTGTAATAATGGCACTGCCCTTTGAATGAGATCTAAAAACGAGGTCCTGAATCTCTGTGGTCATAAAAGATCCCAGGGCACCTTTTGTAAAGAGTAGGGTGTATTCCCGATGTTCTGGCTAAAATGGCCACCATGGCCTAGTCCTTCTGGACCTCTAATCATCCCCTGTCTCGAACTAGCTGTCTCTTTCTAATCACTTCACTATATAATAGCTCATGTGTGGTGAGCATACTGGTGCAAAATGGCTGCGGTCACACAGTCCAGGTGGATGCTAAACATTAGTGGCTCCCCAATCACTGAAACGTTTTGAGTAGCAAGAAAAGTGTTATATAAATGCAAATAATTACTATTATTATTATTACTCTTTACACAATTGACATCCAGTAGAATACCAGCACCTGCCACCTACAGAAAGCTTCAAAAGACTTCATCATAGGCTGCATCATTAATGGAGACGAGTCAGTGGACAGGAAGGTTTTGGAGGACTTACCTTGTGGTGCAGGGAAGACTGCCTGCAACTCAACATCAGCAAAACAACAGAGCCGGTGGCGGAATTCCGGCGTACCAAGAAGCCTCTGTGAACAGTCACCATCCAAGGGAAGGACATGGAAGTGATGAAGAGCTACCAGGACCTTGGGGTTCACAGGAACAACAAACTGGAGTGGTCTGACAACACAGTGGCGCTGGATAAGAAGGGCCAGAGCAGACTGTACTTGTTCAGGAGACTCAGGTCTTTTGATGTGTGCTGCAAGTTGCTGGAAATTTTCTATCAATACATAGTAGCCGGGGTGGTGCTCTACGCTGCAGTCTCCCGGAGAAGCAACTTGAGCTCAAAAGACGCGCGATGCCTGAACAAACGTATCATGAAAGCCTGCGCCATCACACTGGAAGATGTTGTGGAAAAGACTATGGTGGCAAAATTGGATGCCTTCATGAAAAATCCCCTTCATCCCCTCCAGGAGGCGCACTACTAGCCACAGGCTCATTCCACCACAGTGTGCTAAGACACATCTCTGGGGGTCTTTTCTGCTCACTGCCATCAGGCAATTCAATGCTTCCTCCCAATTACTTCTAAGTTAATTTTGAAATTTCTGCACAATATACATTTATTGGTTGAGTGGCTGTATTATCTGCCCAATGAGTCTGTATTCATGTCTTTAATGTTTCTGCTACTGTATGCATCTGAATTGCCCCCTTGGGAATAATAAAATTTAGCTGATTTAATCTAAATAAAGCACACAAACATCCCCTTAATACAAACGTAAACTGAAAATGCAGAATCCAGCAGCAAACAGAGGAGGCAGCCGAGAGAGCATTTTATCAACAGAACAGGAATTAAATCAGAGTGAAGCAACAAGCAAAGGTATGCAAGAACAAAGAAATAACTGCATCTTAACATACTTGGATGAAATGAAAAGGGGCACTGAATGCGACAGGACACTTGTCTGAAGGCCGCAGCTTTAACAGAGCAGCACAGTCAGGGAGAGAAGGTGAGGTGACAGCACCCTGTGGGGAGCACGTACTGTGTATGTGTGTGTGTGTGTGCACACTAATGGGCCTAAAGTTGTCAAAAGCTCGAGCGAGCAGGACAGCACATCTGACACAGACAGATTTGATCCTATAGAAAGCAAGATCTGACACCATATCAAAATTTCACAATCAAGATTTTGACAACACTAGAAGTTAATGCCATTATACTTGACAGATCTAACATTTTAGGTTTTAGTTTGGCACCCATTAATTCTAGACTAGCCCAATGTGAGCGTAGATGCAACATGAAGGGTCCTTCTGAAGGACTGGAACCCTGGTTTGGTTGCTACTTTGCGGCCCAATCTGCTGGGACAAGCCTCCCCTAAAATGACTTGGACAAATCAGGTTTGATAATAGTATGTTAAAGTGCTGAAAAAAATCACAAATTGAACATTTCAAATGACTAACACGTCACAGTTCTCAGCAATTTAAAGCAAATTTTAATTAAAAAGTGGGCAACCATACTACAAACCTTAAAATGCCAAACATCTTCCCTACCACAGATCTGCATTATCAGTTTTAATATTTTCAGCAGAACACACGTGCCCTGGAACTGTCACACACTAAAAATGAAAACTCAAAACTTTAAAGTGCAGATCTATAAAAGAAAATCTACTGTTTCACAACTGCCCACACCCAAGATTAGATTTATAAAATACTTAGCAAATTTAAACATATTAAAGTCCTGTCCGCCAAAAACGTATTCCCAGATCTACATTTGCTTTAAGGTTCCTAGACGATCCCTCAGGAGGGTGAAGTCATATGGGAGTGGGACGTTCATGAATACATTTTGTATTACTAATCTTCTGTTACACCCAAATGTGCACATCTGGAGAGTTATAAGAGCCTGCAGATGTGATCCAGTTGATTTGTGTTTGCAAGTGGTCAAGATAACTGGCTTAACACCTTCACATACAGTAAAGAATTCAAAAAGCAGGCAAGGATGTGAAAAGGGGGCACGTGACAGATGCCATCTTCTATAACCTTTCAAGAAAACAAAAGGACTTACCCTCCCAAGTACCTCAACTGCAACAACTAAGGTGATGCAAACAGGCAAAATTATAATAAACCCAAATAAGGCTGACTGTAATGATTTCACAACAGTGGCAATCATCAAATGATCAAACAACCAAGGTTCAAATTTGCGCAAAAAATATTCTACATAAAAAGAGAGAACTTGCTTTGCTATTTTCATCAACTAGATTTTAAAAATAGTTTAAAATTTAAAATGGTTAGCAAAATTATTTTACTGGAAATATTTAGGAGGGAATGCTTTATTAGGCATATGTTCTGTATTCAGGGATTGTTTGCAAATTGCACTTGTAATGAATTATCATCAATGGATAGCTTTACATATCACTAATGTCGCCCTTAATTAAAAGGACAAGGGTCTGTGTGCCAGTCTGGATGCTACGTCTCTGTCATTCCAAGAGATGGTGCATCACAAACATTAACATTGCTTTTACAAATCCCATACCAAATAGCATGTAACACAGACATATACTGCATTAGATTTGTCATTGCACGCGGCAGGCATTACAGACATTTCTAAAAATGAACTGCATTGTATTTATCATTCCAAAAGATGGCACATCACCACCATTAACACTGCTTTTATGAATCCAATACCAAATGGCATATAACAGACATGTGAAATGCATGGTGAACTGCAAACATGAATGCTGAGGTCTACGTTGATTACTTCGATTTCAACCCATCTTAGACAGGTAGCACAGTTAGTCCACATTAATAAACAGATTAGGTGTCTGTCAGTGTGTCCATCCAAATGTACATCTCTGTCATTCCAAAAGATGGTGCATCTCAAACATTTTCAGTAATGAAATGCACTGCATGTGTCATTCCAAAAGGTGGCACATCACAAGTTTTACCACTGATTTTACAAACCCCATACCAAATGGCATATAACAGACAAATGCATTGCATGGTGTATTGCAGACGTGAACACTGAGGTCTATGTTGATTACCTGAATTTCAAACCTTGTGACAGGTAGCACAACTATTGTAAATATAAAATTACTTTGCTTAAAATCAGAATGTTCTAATAAAACTAAAAGAAATAAAATCTCAACTGACATGTAGGTAGGTAGGTAGGTAGGTAGATAGGTAGATAGATAGAGATAGAGATATACTTTATTAATCCCAATGGGAAATTCACATTCTTCAGCAGCAGCATACTGATACATCCCTAGTATACAGAATTAGATCCTTCACCCAAACAGGCTGGCTGGTCTTTTGACCTAGAAGTCAATTTTCTATAGTAACCGTGCCAGCTGGGGTTCTAATTTTCCTCTCATCCTTGACTATTTGACCACAGCAAACACAGAACTCCATCTCTCACATTCAATAACGCATGCCTGCAAGATGCTTAATGCTCATTCAGTCTTGTCCAGTGTGGGGTGAAAGGATGCAAGACCCCATCCTCTCCATATTTTCACAACATTCCTTCACTCTGGCATGTGATACTGCAAGATAATGCCTGCTCTACTCTTATTCTCTTTCTCACTGCTGTACAAGGTGGCACAAGTCTGTCTAACTGATTTTGTGTATCTTACTCAACTGTTGATATGAACTAGTAAGTACCATATTTTTGAATTAATTCTCCAATCCAATTCTGCTCATACTGAACTGAAACAAAATGCTGCATCATCCTTAGATGTAATGTATGGACTGCAGGTAGTCTGCAACACATTACTGTACCCCAGTAAGTGGCCTATAAATCTACTGATGCCCATTACCGATGTACAGTAGACACATATTGTATATATATATTAATGGAGAGAAGTTAACCATGCTTTCTGATATTGTGTGGGGCAATTTTACTACACTATATGCAACTTCCACTATATGTGATGGTTTGGAATGTGCAATGGATTCAGAAAGAATTTTTGTATTATACATTTAATTTTAAATTGATACATTTACAATTCCCACTCAATCAATCTACACTCACTATCCCATAATAATCACAAAGTGAAAACATGCTTTCAGAAAGGTATGAAAATTTATTAAAAATCCAAAACGGATTCATATATGTATTCAGACCTTGAATTCAGTACATTATCACAAAACCCTTTACCAGCAATACCAGCTTTCATTCTTCCTGGGTAAGTCTCTACAAGCTTTACACACATTAAGTTGGGTAGTTTATCCCATTCTTCCGTCTATAAACTGCCATCTTCAGGTCACTGTACACATGTTCTATGGGATTTAAGTCTGAGCTTTGGATGGCCACTCAATGACACTCACAGATTTGTACCAAAGCCACTTCTGCATTGTCCTGGCTGTATGCTCCAACTCATTGTCACAGTGAAAGTTGACCACCACCTCAGTCTGTTGGTGACGTGCACCCCCTCCTCCCAATGACCTCTCTGTATTTGGCTGCATTTATCCTGGTTTCATTTCTGATACCAGTCTCCAGTGGATAACCTATACATGTAAACCACCTTCACATGGCCTTCATTACCAGCAACCATACAAAAAACTGGTCTAATTTTTCACCACAGTATTTCAATTGGTCATGTCATAAATATTCCCTGAATTATATAACCATAGATACACTGATAAAGTTGCCAAGTGGTGTAGCTGAAGGCAGCACCTGGTTGACTTTCAAATCCAGACTTGACAATATTTTTCTGCCATTAATTAATTACGTTGAACTAAATGTTCTTGTAAAAAAATGTTATGTTCCTTAAACGGTATGTGAACACATAAAAACTGCATCAAATTTAGACCTTGGACTGGTATGCAAACAATTCTAAATACAATTCAAATAAGCACAGGGTGAAGCAAATGATGCCCTATACTTAGTTCTCTGTAAATTAAGATTCTCATTCACAGCAAACATTTCCCCTAACATTACAGTGAAGCAGCCTTCCCAGCTCCTAGTTGAGGATTTCGCAGTAAATTGATAGCTGGCAGAAACATGTTCATTCAATTCATAATTCTGAAAATGTCTCGAGTTCTCCACTGGAGGTCAGCTTTCTCAAATCAAATACCCACCCTGTCAAAGTATATATTGAATCTCCTATATAATAAAACACTAAGGTCTGTGTATCCAGTCCCTATGAGCAATCTGATTGGCCAGTCGGGCGTTGGCGGTGATTGGCCAGTCGGGCGTTGGCGGTGATTGGCCAGTCGGGCGTTGGCGGTGATCGGCCAGTCGGGCGTTGGCGGTGATCGGCCAGTCGGGCGTTGGCGGTGATCGGCCAGTCGGGCGTTGGCGGTGATCGGCCAGTCGGGCGTTGGCGGTGATCGGCCAGTCGGGCGTTGGCGGTGATCGGCCAGTCGGGCGTTGGCGGTGATCGGCCAGTCGGGCGTTGGCGGTGATCGGCCAGTCGGGCGTTGGCGGTGATCGGCCAGTCGGGCGTTGGCGGTGATCGGCCAGTCGGGCGTTGGCGGTGATCGGCCAGTCGGGCGTTGGCGGTGATCGGCCAGTCGGGCGTTGGCGGTGATTGGCCAGTCGGGCGTTGGCGGTGTGACAAAACGAGAAACTGTTAGTGTCAGACAAACAAGGAGCGGTATTTGGCATATGATGCGTGTTAAGAGCAGCAAGTAGATAGCAGCTGAGAAAAGTGCCTCGAAAATAATTGAGTCTAAGAAGCAGGCTTTATGGAAACACATTCAACAAAGGGAGTACAGTGATTCCCTCCTCGATCGCGGGCGTTGCGTTCCAAAACCCCCCACGATAGGTGAAAATCCGCGAAGTAGAAACCATATGTTTATACGGTTATTTTTCTATTGTCATGCTTGGTTCATAGATTTGCACAGAAACACAGGAGGTTGTAGAGAGACAGGAACGTTATTCAAACACTGCAAACACACATGTGTCTGTTTTTCAAAAGTTTAAACTGTGCTCCATGACAAGACAGAGATGACAGTTCCGTCTCACAATTAAAAGAATGCAAACATATCTTCCTCTTCAAAGGAGTGTGCGTCAGGAGCAGATAATGTCAGAGTGAGAGAGAGAAAAGCAAACAATCAAAAACCGATTGGTGCTGTTCGAGCTTTGAAGTGCGGGAAGCATGTCGCTTGACAAAGCAGCTGCAAGGAAGGGAGCAATGTGAAGGTAGTCTTTCAGCATTTTTTAGACTAGCATCCGTATCCTCTAGGGGTGCGAACAGCCCCCCTGCTCACACCCCCTCCATCAGGAGCAGAGAATGTCAGAGAGAGAGAGCGCGCAAGCGAGCGAGAAGCAAACAATCAAAAATCAATAGGTGCTGTTTGAGCTTTTAAGTATGTGAAGCACCGTGCAGGAAGCATATCGCGCAACAAAGCAACCCACAAGTAAGCCCAGAAAGGAAGGGAGCAATGTGAAGGTAGTCTTTCAGCGTTTTTTGAAGAGCGGACGTATCCTCTAGGGGTGCAAACAGCTCCCGTGCTCACAATATATTTGAGGAGTTTTATTTAATACGCACTCTGATTGGGTAGCTTCTCAGTCATCTGCCAATAGCGTCCCTTGTATGAAATCAACTGGGCAAACCAACTGAGGAAACATGTACCAGAAATTAAAAAGACCCATTGTCCACTGAAACCCACGAGCCAGCAAAAAATCCACGTTATATATTTAAATATGCTTACATATAAAATCCGCGATAAAGTGAAGCCGCGAAAGTCGAAGCGTGAATGGTGAAGAGATATTTACACACACACAAATACAGAGGAAAGGCACTGAAGGTACACATAGGGCAAGAGAATTTTTTTTTTTTAATTGCTCTATTACCCACCTCACAAATGCAGTAATATATGTGAAACAAATATCGGAATTCTTATTTTATGATGATTAGTGTTGTCATCATGTTTTATTTTATGAGTTTCAACAAACTGATTTTCATCCATTTGACACTATATCAATAATTTAGTACTAATTGTATTTGTTGTTACTGAGCATTTGGCTTGTTGACTCTTAGACACTTATAGTAAGTCATTTAAATTTTACCAGGCTGCATAGTCTACATGTAAAGTTTACAGGCTCTTCCTAAAAATAGTGTATTCCTAAGGGGACAGAGTCAATGAGCATTTTCCAGTGTTAGAGCAAAATCTGAGTAATAATTTGTCAAATACAAATAAAACAAAAAAATGTTAAAAAGTAAAACCTCAGATTCACTGCTCTCCACTAGCTGTGCACAGAAACACGCACAACACTGATCTCCCCTGCCAAAAATTCAGAGTACTTAATACCATGTTGTGTTCTGCAAAGTGAATGCTGATATATCACTGTCCTACTCAGAACAGGAATGCACCGATTACAGGGCTCTGGTGTCAATCAGGACAAAAAGGCCGACCAACTGCATCCATGAAAATGTCAATTACAAACAAGTGCAGGAGTCACCGAAGGAAAAAAAAAAAAAAAAACACGAACATCTGCAATTCAAGTGTCTCCCATTTGTTAAATTAACTATTGTGGTGATGAAACAGTTTGCATATAAAGTTTTACCTAAATGAGCACTTAATTTTAGATTCACATACTTTCAAGTGTTCATGTTTTATTATTTACACCCATTTGATAAAATTCTTACCCTCAAGCAAAAGACAAACAAGATAAAACAGTAAGTTATTAACATGTATCACAGGTAAATTAATGGAAGGATTTAATAGAAAGATGGATAGATAAAAAGCTTGAGCAACACATGGCAAGAACAGAAATTTTACTGAATAGCCAGCATAGGTTCAGAAGAGTTAGCGTTTACTAACATGCTGGAATAATATAAGGAAGCAACTAAATGATACAGAGTGGTGCATAAGAAATTATTTATATTGACTTTCAGAAGGCAACTGATAAGGTCCCACATGAGAGGTTGGACATCACACTAAAAGAAGTGGGAATTTAGACTGTTTGTAGATGGGTGTAGAATTGGCTCAGATACAGGAAGCAGTGGGTGATGGTCCAAGGAGCCTTGGCTGATGCTAAGAGTAGTGTCCAGCAGGGGTCAGTGTTAGAGCCGCGGATTAATTTTAATATTATATAAATGATTTGGGTAGGAACATAAATAACAAGCTGGTTAAGTTTGCAGATGATACCTGGCTTGGTGGATTGGCAGATAATCAAGAATCCGTTTAATCATTACAGTGGGACATGGACAGCATGCAGGCTTGGGCAGATCTGGAGCAGTTGAAATTTCAGTAAATGTAAAGTGTTAGACAAAAGGAAGAAAATATGTTAAGTTTGAATACACAATGGGAGGTCTGAAAATCAAAAGTTCACCTCATTAGAAGGATTTAAGTGTCGTAATGGACTCAACACTATCAACTGCCAGACAGTGTACAGAAATGTGTGGAGTACAAGTCCAAGAAGGCTCTACTGAAGCTTTATAAATACACTGGTGAGGCCTCATCTGGAGCACTGGGTGCAGTTTTGGTCTCCAGGCTACAAAACGGGCATAGCAACACTAGAGAAGGTCCATTGGAGAGTGGCTAGGCTGATTCCAGGGCTACAGGAGATGAGTTATAAAGACAGATTAAAAGAGCGGAGTCTTATGAATTACAGTCACTGAGGTATTTGCACTTGAATTTGTAGATATAGACTCTGCAGTGATTTTTATTGTTTAAACTGTAGCAAGCAGTCCTTGCACCATAAACACACATTTGCGCTTCATTTCTTGAACAGAGTATTCCTGTTAGAGTTCATTCTTATCAATGGATTTTATTCTATTTAAAAATCAATTCAATTGGGGTAAAACTCAACACATCAGCACTAGCAAGTTAACAAGTGGACTCAAACGACATGTATTTGTTTTGCTTCGTCTGGAGATGAAGTGACAATTGAGACTCTGACTTGAGAAGCAGGAAAACCCAGACGTGCTGTTTGTCGAGTTCACTGCGGCTTATTTTTGAGGTAGTGATTTGAACTTGCTGACGGCTCTGTATTTTGCATCTGGAGCACAGCTGACATTGTACTGCTTATGATATTTCTAGTTGAAGTGGTTTTGCTGATGTAACTCAGTAATATTTTAAATTCTTTGCCAATAATTACATATTTTGTATTTATAATGACAGTTCAGCATTTGGCAGATGCAGCATGGTGCCATAGCGGTCAGTGTTACCTCATGGCTTACAGAGGTCTGGCTTCCAATTTGTCCCAGTGACTGCCATTGTGGAGCTCAACATTCTCTACATGTCTGAATGTCACATGTCCTTATCACCTTAACCTACTTTCTGGAACCCTTTTTTTAGAAATCTCTCCTATTTTGGTTGTACCTCTAATGGTCTCATTTCTTATTCAGGTATCATTAAGGTTTTGGCTATAGTTTTACAGGATGCCCCTCCTGACACTAAACCTCTCTATTTATCCATGCTTAGGACCGGCAACAAGTTGAGCTGGCATGCCACCCCGGGGGCTAGATTTTAATGCATAGAGTATTGCAATTTATTTAAAAACATTGAAATTGTATTAAGTTACATAATACACCCTTATTAGGTATTAAAAATGGTACAGTATTTAAACTGAGGAAGCGGATTCTCTTACCTTTTTTACTCTATTTTTATTCTATTTATTTTTCCTGTTATTAAAGTTTTACTCTGTTGGCCTAGCTCTCTTTCTCATGGGTGGTGGGGGGGTGATTTGTTTCAACCCTAGTTTTGTAAAACCTGATGTACTTGTATGGAATTTTATTTGATTTTAATAAATTCAATAAAATTTCAATACTTAGTATTGTATCAAAGTTTGAAATGTTGGTATCATGACAACCCCAATCTGTGATTAATTTGCTAAAAAGTGAGGTGTACACCAGCTCAGAGGAACAGAGTAAAGATTTAAATGCACAAACTGCTCCCCTAGACAACTCTGTGCTGTAAAAACAGGCCTGTATCTCCAAATTTCATTTGTTTTGTATTTCTTTTTGGGATTGCTAAGGATTGATTGACTTCTTTCTACTTACGACATTTTCAACTTTTACAAGGTTGGCAAATGGACATGGAAGACTGTTAAGAACTGCTACTAGGCAGTTAAATCATTTTTAAATTAAAATAAGCTGCCTCAATAGTTTGATCCATCTTGCTTTTAACAAATAAAAGCTGTTCTCTAATAGAAATCAGTATGGCTACAGCCTTATATGCTTATTAGTGTCCTGACAAGACCTATTTTGTACATAATTATACCATACTTGTTAAGCCCAGTGGTCGACCCTGCAGTTACATCTTGAACTGAAGGTAGACATCTTGCTTAAGCTGTGCCGAGGACCAGCATGGTGAGACAATAATATTAATGAGGGTGAAGGGTACTGTGCTGTCTTTAGAAAGAGATGGGAGGGAACAGGAAGAAAAAAAAAATTACACTCCTGCATTGCCGTCTATTCGCACTTCTAGAATAGACGACAAGTTCAGTCCTTGCTTTCACATTCCCTGCCACAGAAGTAAAGTTAATTAACACAACCCCCCCCCCAACCCCAACTTTACCTCACAAATGCAGTCATACACTAGCAGCTGTGTGGCACCATTTGTCACCATGTTTCTTGCTGTGAGATATTTTGAGCTAGAAACAAAGTCTAAAAATACAGGCTTGTAATAAGCAAACATTTCTATATCAGGAATGTAATTATTTGTTAAAAATGTTATTTTCTATTATCTACTGGGCTTTTGGGCAGCAAGAACACCGATTATAAATCAAAATTGAAAGCAGTGCAGATCCATAAAATGTTACCCTGTCAACTACTGATGATGCAGAAGCTAGACTCAAACTACAACTTCTTCATCATCTTTTCCCACTTCTGTGTGGTGTCGATGTGCTTGATTTACTTTCTCCATATACTGCAGCTCGGACCTGAAACTCCTCCAGAGTCGGACACTTTTCCTTCAGATCCTCTTTTACTTTGACCATCCACATAAGCTTTGGTCTCCTCCTCTTTTCCTGTACTTCCATGTCCCTCACTCTTTTGCCCACATGTTCGTTTGTCTCTCCTCATCTCGTGTCCAATTCCACTTAAGTCTCATTTCCTGTCCTTTCTTAGATGTCTCTCTCACTTTTGATGTACCTCTGATGGTCTCATTTCTTATTCTGGCTTATTTTGTAACTCCACACATTCATCTCAACATTCTCATTTCTGCCATATCTAACTTCTTCTCCTCTGCTCCCTTTACTATCCATGTCTTAACTCTAAACATCATTGCTGATCTTCCCATTGTCTTTAAAACCTTACCTTTAACCTTCGCCTTCATTCTTCGCTCTTACAATACTCCTGATACCTTTCTTTCAATTGTTCTATCCACACTACACCCTTTTGGGTTATCTCTGCATCTAGTTTTCCAGCTTTGGCTGCCACTGATCAAAGATACTTCAACGTATCCACTCTTTTCAATCGTTCTCCCTGCAGGCTAACTTCTGAACCCTGATCATCATTAAACCTCAGACATTCTGTCTTCTATTTATCTTCAATCCTCTGTTTTCCAAAGCCCTTCTTCATTCTTCAAACTTCCTCTTCACTTCCTCTCTTCTGGTGCTACACAACACAATGCTATCAGCAATAAGCCTACTTCTGGTGGATTGGTGTTTGATTCCATAACTCAACACATCCATGTCCACATCAAAGAGGAAAGGACTTCAAGAAGATCCCTGGGATCTTGTCTGTTATCCAAACACTGCCTTTAACCAGAGTCCTCACCTCCCTACCCTATGAGGTGAGGACAGAATATTCAATGCACTACATTCATGTTCTATGTTCTTATCTTATTGAGGGCCATATTGGCAACAGGTAGAGCTGACAAAGTCTAGTCTTCAGCAAAACCTTCTAAGCTTGTACTTGGTAATACCCAGGTGTCCCAGGAAAGGCAAGAGAGTTCTACAATTCCTCCAGTTTGTCCTAAGCTTACTAGTTGGCATTCTCCTAGATGGTCATTCCCAGTACACCTCAGGTGTCTCCTTACTATCTGTAAAAGTAGTGATTCTACTCCGAAGTGCACACCTAATCACAGAGAGAAAGCCCAGCATTGTTTATATCGTCGTTTCTCACTTTTTCAATCCCTAACAAGCCGTCAAAACCATAGGTGACAATATAAAATTAATAAACTTCTTTTAAAGATTATGCATGTGCTTTCACTTCTGAAATCCAATGTGTTTATTCTCTGCAGATGCAACTGAAAGGACAAATGTCATGCTTTATTGTGTAAGCATGACTAAAACCATAAATTGCCACAACTGCATCAATTTGTTAGTCAATTTCACCTCTCCTCTCATTCTTGAAAAAGACATTCAAGGATATGAACTACTCTGTGAGGAAGACTTTTTATGGTGTTATTTATATTACACAGACAGACCGACCATTAGAACACTCTAGACGAGAACAGGCCATTCAGCCCAACAAAGCTCGCCAGTCCTATTCACTAATTTCTTCCAAAAAAGAAGGTGCCAGGAAGGATGGACTGGCTTTCTGACCAGGAAGGAGGATGCTTCCTTACCCAGGTTGGAGGCCATATAGGAGAGATGTGGAGGACAGGCATCCTGGCCTGGTTGGTTGCTGGAAATTGTATGTGATATTGCCAAAAAAATTATATCTCAATATTTTCTGGGACTTTGACTATAACAATAATGAAATTATATTTTGCATCCTTTAAAACTGTTTGTAAGAGTCTTATTGATCTAGCTTGGTCATGTTAATAGGATATTAATGGAAACAACAGTAAAGGATTGTATTATTTATTTACTTAAAACTGAAGTAAAATAACACAAAAACACTAAAATCACCAATCAATGCATTGGTGTATGCACCAATGTATGCAAGTATAAGTAAACTATTTTAAAGTGGCCTACAGAATTTACTCAAAAAAAAAAACTGCACCAAGACCAACAGAATTATTCTAATGAGAGCATTTTAAACAGACACCTACTCTTAATATAAACAAGATATGAACCCAAAGGGAATAAAATACTAATCATAATTGAAATACAGGGAATGAAAATTACAGTCTGGATAAACAAAGTTGTTCTCCCAGTGTCTGCGTGGGTTTCCTCTGGGCGCTCCGGTTTCCTCCCACAGTCCAAAGACATGCAGGTTAGGTGGATTGGTGATTCTCAATTGGCCCTAGTGTGTGCTTGGTGTGTGGGTGTGTTTGTGTGTGTCCTGCGGTGGGTTGGCACCCTGCCCAGGATTGTTTCCTGCCTTGTGCCCTGTGTTGGCTGGGATTGGCTCCAGCAGACCCCCCGTGACCCTGTGTTCGGATTCAGCGGGTTGGAAAATGGATGGATGGATAAACAAAGTGCTCTGCTGTAAGGTGAATTAAGCAGCATACATGTAAGAACAAAAATGTAACATTCAGTACTGTACTAGTGTATAGCATAATAATCCAGTTTTGTCAAATATTGCACAGGATAAAAAAAAACTACAGCATTTGTAAACATGTTCTATCATATAGTTCACAAAGATAAAAAAAAAAAACTCACAACTATGGAAAAACTAACATTTTTAAACAAATTACTATTAATTTACAAAATTATACACGTGTGTGTGCCTATCTATATACTTACATATACATACATATACACACTGTGTATATACTTGCACATACATACATACATACACGGTGCCTTCCATAATGTTTGGGATAAATACAGTACACATTTTTCTTTGATTTATCCCTCTGCTCCACAGTTTAAAATTACAAATCAATTCAGACATCTTGATTATACAGCATATCACAGACTTTAATTTAAGGGTATCTGCATAAATTTCGGTCACAAATGTATGCTCAAATATATTTGTTCACGTTCTCAGAGTATGTACCAATCATTTCTTTTTAACAACATAATGGGGCAAAACTAGTAACAAGTAAAGCTTTTTTCACTTATGAATTATTAATTTCCCAACTTTACCAAATGAAGTCATTTTTACATAAACAGGCAAATTCTCACCACCCCATACCGAATTTCAAGCCCTACTAAATACTTTACAAGCCTCAACAAGAGTCTGACAGCAAAATAAAAAGATACCGTTCCAAGAATGCAAATAACCCTTTACTTCATACGTACAGAGACTGACCAGCACATAGCAGTGAGCACTGGTGGAAACCGTCAAGGCTGTCTAACAAGAGCGAGTCCCAGAATTCCTTTTTAGGACAAAGCCCAATCAGATTTTTATGAACCCTCATGGAAGTCTTAAGTTCTATATAACTTGTTTTCTGGCATGGCTTTGTTAAAACTAATCTGCTACGGTTAAACCTAAAAGGAGTGGAAGTAACCCAACTTTGCTTTAAGGATCAATAAGTGACACAAGAGTCCCCTTCACAGTCTATTAAAATATTGTAAATTCAAAATACACCGGAGCAAAACTAAGCATCCATGTCATCCTAGGTCTACAAAACTTTGACTACTTTCACATCTAAATCATTTTTCCTCTATATTCCAGAGCTACAGAATTAAGCCATGAATTCACCAAAACTGCTGTTGACAACATTCAAAGACAACAGTCATGTATAAGGCATGCAGGGGGTAGTGAAAGCATTAAAGGTGGTCTAAAATTGGGTATGTACAGTAGGTGACCAACCACTTACTGTAAAAAGCCACTGTAACTACACTTGTGAGACACTGACGATGCACTGCAAAGCCGTCACACTAAAGTGAACTTTCAAGACCAGAGGAATGGGGTTGGGTATATATATTATATATATATTATATATATATTATATATATATTATATATATATATATACACACACACACACACACATACAGTAATCCCTCGCTATATCGCGCTTCGCCTTTCGCAGCTTCACTCCATCGCGGATTTTATATGTCAGCATATTTAAATATATATCGCGGATTTTTCGCTGCTTCGCGGATTTCTGCGGACAATGGGTCTTTTAATTTCTGGTACATGCTTCCTCAGTTGGTTTGCCCAGTTGATTTCATACAAGGGACGCTATTGGCAGATGGCTGAGAAGCTACCCAACTTACTTTTCTTTCTCTCTCTCATGCGCTGACTATCTGTGATCCTGACGTAGGGGGTGTGAGCAGGGGGGCTGTTTGCACACCTAGACGATACGGACGCTCGTCTAAAAATGCTGAAAGATTATCTTCACGTTGCTACCTTCTGTGTGCAGCTGCTTCCTGAAGGACATGCTGCACGGTGCTTCGCATACTTAAAAGCTCAAAGGGCACGTATTGATTTTTGACTTTGTTTTTCTCTCTCTCTCTTTCTCTCTCCCTGCTCCTGACGGAGGGGGTGTGAGCTGCTGCCTTCAACAGCTTTGTACCGGCGGTGCTTCGCAAACAGCACTATTGATTTGTTTGCTTTCCTCCGTTTCCTTTGAAGAGGAAGATATGTTTGCATTCTTTTAATTGTGAGACAGAACTGTCATCTCTGTCTTGTCATGGAGCACAGTTTAAACTTTTGAAAAAGAAACAAATGTTTGTTTGCAGTGTTTGAATAACGTTCCTGTCTCTCTACAACCTCCTGTGTTTCTGCGCAAATCTGTGACCCAAGCATGACAATATAAAAATAACCATATAAACATATGGTTTCTACTTCGCCGGATTTTCTTATTTCGCAGGTGGCTCTGGAACACAACCCCCGCGATGGAGGAGGGATTACTGTATATATATATATATATATATATATATATATATATATATATATATATTATTTTTTTTTTTTAAGTAGAATATTAAATTACAAGCCATTTCCAAAACAAGCCGGTGTGTTTTAATTAAATCATGGCTTCTTAAACAATGGGTCGTGGGGTGCATCAAATTCACTGTTGTATCCAAATAGAAAGAGCCATGTATTGTTTGGAAGAGTCTCATGATGGGTCACCAAGGTCAGTTTAAGCAATTGACATTGTTCTGCTCTGACTGTCTGCGGTGATTCTCCAAGGGGGATGCAAACAAACCCCAAGTCCAAAACCTCATTAATGACAGTCGAGAGCGATTCTCCAAGGTGGGGACTCACCCCCATTTTTGATGGTCATCAAGTACTGGGTTTCAAATACACCACAAAAGGCAGGATTTGGTTGCAAGAAAAAGAAAGGTTAAGAAACAATGCATTAAATAAAAAGGATTTTATTATTGTATAATAATATTCTTAACAACAACAAAAATGAGATGTCATTCAAGGATAAAAAAAAAAAAAAACGATAAGTACCAAAATGCAGAAATTGTCACTGCAGATATTTAACAACAAAACCTGCATAATATTCAATTGTCTTAAGTATTACTTTTTTATTTTTGCATATAATTATTTTAATTAAGAAAAAATTTAAATGCATAATTAACAGCACGTTTTATGTATATAGTGCAATTCCTGTGCTCAAAGTGCTTTTTATTGGCTGCCATGACAGTTTTGCAAACATCCTGGCCAATGCAAATTGTGAACGTCCGATGCGACAAACGTAAGCACGTTGCTCATCACAGCTCAGATTTGTGCCATGCTCTTAAGGCCAATCCAACCCTGATTTTTAATTATCTGAGTATTTTGCTGCCATTTTATGATTATTCACTCCTTTTGAAGCTCCCTTTTCTATCAAGTTCTCTGCTCTCCTGAGTTGACAATTTGTTCTTTGTGTTTGTTTGGATTCCACAGTTGTGGAAACTTCTTGCTGGGTTGGAATCATGAATGTCACCCCTCTTTGTGTTTTGTGTGGTATTATGAATCACTGATCAGTAGATTTTTGTGGTGTTGGTCCTACCATTATGACTCATCAATGAAATTCTTGAAACTTCATGAAGTCTAAATCTGAAATTACATGAAAAATAATGTAAATACTACTTTTTGTAAAAACAGACACAGCCGTTTTTGACTGATGTGCGATTTCTGTTCCCCACATCACACCACAATATGCCAAATTCATATTTGTGGGCTTATTCGTTTAGGTGTGATAGCGTGGTTTTGTGCCACTCCATTTTAAAACTTTGTTTCTCAATGGAACTTTTGAAAGACCTTAAAGTCTAGGTATTGAGCTGAATGTAAGCTGTAAGATGTAAGCAAAACTTCAGTAGCATCAACTCGGCCCATTTTGCAGTGATCCATTTTTTTGTAATCTTCACAAAAAACAAACCTCCCAGCACAACAATCACCCTCCCACCAAAAATGTTTTGAACCACTATGATGTTTTATGTTAGTTTAGATTTACTATATAAACTAGATAAGAACTATACATGTATAAGAAAGACAGAGCAGGCTCTTTTCTCTTAGGTGATTCCCATTCCTTTAATGTGGGTAGTAACTTCCTTCACATCATCCACAATTCTGTTAAGGCCAGGGTGTGATTTTCTACATAGTGGTGTGCTGGGCTGATAACACCACTTCAAGAGAGGCCCACTGAATCAACAAGCTAATTAAAAGGGCAAGCTATGTTACAGGATCCACTCTGAACCCCCTGGAGGTAGTAGTGGAGGACAGAAATGAAGACAAAACTGAATTCCATTACGAACAAAGCTGCACATCCGCTCCCTGACACACTGATACTTATGGTGAATAATTTGTTGGCCGTAACTCCTAAGTGTGTCAAGAAATGCTGCCGTATAGTGCCTTCCTGGGACTGGGACATTTTCCAGTCCTTCGGAATTCCCCCAGTGCACAGGGACTTCCTAAAAACCATGCAGATACAGTACATCAAAGTGTGCAGGTAGGTGGCCACAAATTTGGCTCTTTTTGAACTCTTAATGTACACTGTTTTATAAGCAGCCCACTAATGTACTATCTTCCCAATTAGAGTGACATAGCAAACATCTTCACATCTTCCAAGAGTAGCGTGTCTGTCAATTTTACAAGTGAAAATATTTTAAAATAGAAACCTTAACACAATGGATAGGTGAGTGGTAGTGGTGTGTCAGAGCTAACATAAATCCGTTTCTCTAACCCTTACAAACATACGGGTGAAAGCTAATATCCTGTTAAAATAAGGGGGGGGCTAAATGGTATGAAGGCAGGCAGAGATATACACTAGGCTGCTGCTGTGGCAGTTGGCTTAGCCCTGGAGCTTACTGATAAGACACTCATCTGTGAAAACACGGCAACATTATGAAAACCTCCACCACCAGACTTCAGAAATGACACCTAGTAACCGCTCAAAAAGTGTTTGAAAATAACACTCCATGGATCCTTTTTGTTCACACTACATAATGATACAGCTGTTACGTTTTTAGTTTGAAGAGCAATAGCTTTTAGAGTTCTGTCATTTTCAGATCAATGCCGTTTCCCTTCCAGTGAAAGATGAGGGAAAACAAGGCTTTGGAGAAATCAATAAAGCTATCATACTGCATATATGACACTGGCTGTCCTGCAGTGTTACCACAGCAACATTTTCACCAGATGACCTGTGCCAGCAACTCTCCGCTCCAAGCCTAGGGCCGCCCCCCCCCACTTCCCCTTTTCCTCCATGCTGCCAACCTGTCTGGTATTTGAGATGTATTATTAAAAAACGTGCAAGTCTCTTCGGTGCAGTACTGGCACTTGCACATCCCATATCACTGTAATGTGGCAAAACTTCCGATACATTCCAGCTGATAGTTTCTTTATTTTTTTTTGTATTCAACACAAGCTAACAAAAGAAAAAAAAAAAAAAAAAACCATGCCACACTCGCCAATAAAAGGTCACTTTTGTTTGAGGATGAGGGGGAAGAGGAGGTTGTTACACAAGCTACCACGTTTCCATAGCTGACTGACTTATCAGGCTCGACTAACTCCAGCCCTGTAATGTAAACTACACACAATCAAGGTCGCTGATCTACACATTCTGTAACTGCATATTTAAAGCAGCAAAAAAAAAAAAAAAAAAGGAAACAGGATCTTATTTTATTTTATTTGTTTTACTTATAAACAGATCTTGCAGAGAGAGCAGAACCCACAGAACATTCCACCGTCACTGCAGTTTACACAGAAATGCTGAGAAATCACACTATGCAATGAATCAGCATTTTTTTTTCTTGGTGGCCTGTGGATAAACTCTCCAGTATACTTCTTCAGCGGTATTCCAGCACGTAGTATTGTGTGTGTCTGAGCGTGCATGTGATGGAATTGCTGCTCCATCCAGGGATGGGTTCAGTTTGGTACCAGGATATTGCCAGCACAGGCTCCAGCCCACAATAATACTGAAATCAGATTACAATGCCCAATTTCTAAACAGCAATGGTAACAGAGAGTGTAATTAGGGTAATAATAATAATTCTTTACATTTATATAATGCTTTTCTCACTACTCAAAGTGCTTTTAGTGATTGGGGAGCCACTTCAAATCACCAATAACATGTAGCATCCACATGGATGATGTGACAGCAGCCATTTTTTGCTCACCACACATTAGCTGTTAGGTGGTAAAGTGGTGAGAGAGAGAGAGATGGGCAGTTAGAACCTGGGGATGATTAGGGGGCCAGCCAGAATGACGAGAGCTGTGGTGGTGCAATTTAGCATCGACATCAGGATACCTCCTGCTCTTTAAGAAGAAGGATGCCCACGGCCACAGTAAGTCAGGACCTCGATTTTACCTCCCATTCCGAATGAGGGCGCCATTTTTACAGCACAGTGTGCACCGCAACATTGGGATCCACATTCACACCACAGGGTAAGACCCACCTGTCCTCACTAACATCTCTTCCAGCAGCAACCCAAGCTTTTCCTAGATAGTCTCCATTCCAAGTACTGGCAGGGCCTTAACATGCTTAGCTTCAGGTGGATGACCTCTTCTGAAGTGCAGGTGGTATGGCTGCTGACAATTTTACACGTGATGGTTCAGAAAATAGATAGATGAACCTCGGCAGCGTGTGAGTTACTTAATAGGATGGCAGAATACTTCCTGTACTGCAGCCGTAAAACTCAGTTAAGCATTACATACCGCTTGACACTTTCTAAATTAGCTTTGTGCCTGATGGTTTTATCAACTGGTTTTTTTTTTCTTTTTTTGAGTTTAAAGCATTTCTCTTTAACAAACCAGTCTCCTTATTATACATGCCTGGCATTTCAAGGACTTTTACAGAAAATCATTTTGAAACAGGTGCGGTAAGGAAGCTCAGTAACTACTTCAAAGAAGCAGAAAAAAAAAACTGATGTCTGTTTTGCCAGTCTTAGCTGGCATCAGACAGATCAAATGTGTGACAATCCATCAAGCGTACACAACTTTCAATGTAGAGAGTGGCACATAAAGAATGAAAGAATGCAGGTGAGGAACTGAAAAAAGGGCCCCCCCACAATACAACAGCATCCCGATACTTGAGTTGTAACATAACCAGGGCTGAGTCGGAGTCAAAAGCAATTATTGGGTTACTGGAGGGGCGGCACGGTTGTGCAGTGGGTAGCGCTGCTGCCTTGCAGTTGGGTGATCTGGGGACCTGGGTTCGCTTCCCGGGTCCTCCCTGCATGGAGTTTGCATGTTCTCCTCGTGTCTGTGTGGGTTTCCTCCGGGCGCTCCGGTTTCCTCCCACAGTCCAAAGACATGCAGGTTAGGTGGATTGGCGATTCTAAATTGGCCCTAGTGTGTGCTTGGTGTGTGGGTGTGTTTGTGTGTGTCCTGCGGTGGGTTGGCACCCTGCCCAGGATTGGTTCCTGCCTTGTGCCCTGTGTTGGCTGGGATTGGCTCCAGCAGACCCCCGTGACCCTGTGTTCGGATTCAGTGGGTTGGAAAATGGATGGATGGATGGGTTACTGGAGTCAAAGTCGTAAATAATATACCGACTCTGACTAAATGTAAACTAATATAATGTGATAGAATTTCCAATTTCACATGTACTAATTCAATCAATTTTTTCTTCTTGCCTTTATATTAAAATATAGCCTCCTTTTCAATTTTATACATTTTTTTCTTTTGTTTAATGTTAATGTCTGTAACTTCTTTAATTAATATAAAAAAAGCCACAACAGCATTGCTACAGCCATTAAACCCCAGCTTTAACAGGTTAGGGTGCTAAAAAGTAGCATAATGATTCACGTTGACAGTGATGAAGTATTTTGTATGTAGTGTGCTTTCAATCAACACAGTAAATAAATTAATCTAATTACAAATAGAGAAGTTGGAGTCGGAGATGCCAGAAATTGAGGAGTCCAAGTTGAAGGTTTTATATACCGAATACACAGCACTAAACATAACTGTCATTTTTTGTTTTCAAATATTAAATTCTGCAATTTTGAATTTAAATATTGCAATTTAGTGGACTGGCATCACTAAACTGACCCTTGTGTGTGTTCACCCTTACGGACTGGCTGTGCCCTTGAGCAAGACCCTTAACCTGAAAACTGCTACAGGGTACAATGGCTGACCCAGTATGCTGACCTCACCCCCACAAAAGGAAATGCGAAAAGACAATTAAATTATACCAAAAGCAAAAATGAAAATTCTAATGGGTTCATTAGATAGACACAAACACAAATCACATTTCTGATTTTATTTTTTGCACGCACATTTTGTGTTAGCAAGTTTTTCCATTAGTTTTTAGCATATTGGTAAAAGGGTATTCTCAAAATCCACACTTAAAGAATTTCAACCAGTATTATCAGATCAACCAGTCTATCATCCATTACTGGATTAATGCTGTCAAAAATTATTACACTGATACCTTTCTTTTTCTTGCAAATATCCTTCATAACCATCTCTATTGACAGGGCACTGCATACGCATGGTCTTGACTCCCGATTCCGAGGACAAGTCTTCCAGTCCATTTGAAACCAAGGTGAGAGCATTCAGGACAGCCAGAGAAGGCAGTTCAAATGCACCTCAGGAACTACCCTGCAAAAAACCAGAATCGGACCCAGAAGCAGGGAGAATTAAACTCCTGATTTGGCCAATTATCTAATGAGGGAGTCCGTGACGTACATAAGTTGGGGTGTGGCAGACACATCAAGTTTGCAGAAGTCACTACCAAACAAAGCCATCAGCCTGCACTACCCTAAGGCCTACAGGTATTTTTTTGAAGACTGGACTCCCCAGCCATCTTAGTTCAAGCATATAACAGACCTGAGTCACTTTGGTTACATCTGACCATGAAGACAAGGAGCATATTTTATGCATGGCATGTAATCCATTT